>NC_048599.1:110825337-111010337 GCF_003668045.3 Cricetulus griseus
GGAATAAATTTTATAAAGATAAAATACAAACCCCTACTCCCCCCGAAAAAAACCAAATGTTTATGGTTAGCAACAGATCATACACAGCATGAAAAGGATCAGCAAACTTATGCATACAGTAAAATAAAGTGTTCAACACAAAAAATGACAAATATTGGGTGTATGGGCATAAGTAGAACATTAATGGATTATAGGATAATTTCAAGAAGCTCAAGCAAATTTTCTGGGGGTTGAAGAGATGGCTCATTGAAGAAGAATCCTTGCTGTTTCTGTTTTTCCAGAGGATTGAAGTTCACTTCACAGTACCCACATGAGGACTCACAGCTATCTGTAACTCCTCTTGTCGAGAATCCACTGACCTCTTCTGACCTCCACAGGTCCAGGCATTTACATGATGCACAGACACACATGCAAGCCAGACACTTATACATATATATTTTAAAATGCCAAAACAAACAAAAATACGTAATTGGAATCATCAAACATATTTGAAAAATATAAGGACTTCTTTCAATGTGATGAAAATAATAAGTTTACAAACTGAAAATTTTCATAAACTCTAAAAACTCTAAATGAAAGAAACCTAAGCAATACTGTACTTATACTTAGCTTAATTAAATGACTCAAAATAAGCAATGAAGAAGAATTCCTTTTCTCTGGGGATGAGCTTTCTGATAGACTTCTCAATCCCAGTTGGTCAGTCCTAAACATATGTACATATAAGCAACACTAAACGAACTCAGCAGGTTATATTTCTACACACACACACACACACACAAAAAAAAAATAAATAAATAAATAAATAAATAAAACTGAGAAGAAAAATCTGCAAAACGCTAAGTAGAGAAGAATTTTAAAATGGCGAATATTCAGGTAATTAAAAAAAGATTGTTTCTCTATTCTAAATTGCAAAGGGTAATTTGTCATTTAAAACAAAGCTAATATTTTATTGTCTTTTTAATAGATGTTGCAATAAAATGTGTAACAATAGCATGAATGTTGGGCCATATTCAAAGTATGTTACTTGAAGGCAAATCATAGTAAGTTAAAGATATTGACAATATATACCAAAGTAATCATTTAAAAAATCTATGCATCTACTGAATCCAATAAAAGAGAGATTTTCTGAAATACAAAAACCCTTCAATCCAAAAGAGTTTTTATAATGAGGAAATAGAATGACAAATCACTCAAAGTGTGAAAGCCATCCAGAACCACAATGAGTTGGCTTTTAAAAAAAAGGATTTGAGTCAGTTTTGTCATATGTTTGAATTTTATAATTGTTCATCCAACAATAAATCTGTGATAAAGAAAGTCATAGGTCAGTCATCAGGCTTTACTTTCAAAATGCATAGAATCTTGATTACTGTGAATGACAAATTTCCTCTCATAATGAAATGCATTCTGGGTGAGCTTTTCTACTGTCCACCTGTGCAGAAGAGAAAAATGAGGTTCCTTTCCCAGGGTACACATATACTTGAAGGATGTAGACATTCTTTGGAGGAGCAGAATATCATTTCATGAAGTCTTTTTTCCAGTGAGTGGTTTGTGTTTAATACCAAGTTGCTCTTAAGGGCTCATATCTCCTGGGAAGGCCCACAGACTCATTACCAGTGGTGGGTATCAATGTGATTCTCCAGTTCTTTGGGGGAATGTTAGTTTTCTAGTTAAGATAACTTTCCATTAGACCTATTATGATGGATACACATTAGGTTCAGAAATGAATCAGCAATGAGTCCAAACACAATTTAAAAATACTGTCACTGTGTACAAAAGAAAGAAATTACAGAGACAGTTGCTGGTTATTCATCTGATTTCCTCCCTCCATTTCTTCATCACCCACATTTATCCTCTCTGAATTTAGCACTTGTGGGAAATAAATGAGTCTACTGGACTGGCTGAAACATCTCATTTATTTCATGGTATTTGCTGTAGATACACTTGCCTAGAATTTTATTAGCTGAATTTCCTTCAATGTGCATTAGAACTACTTGTCCTCAGAAGCAACCGTATCAAACTGCCCTACATTCTAGTGACTCTTTTCATTAGTTTACGTGTTATTGGTATAATGAAAACTCCTAGACAATGCAGTGTAGTTAATATGTTATTAGAACTGTGAGTCCTCACATGATCAACACTAAATTATAGGTAAATGGATTGGGTTGTCCTTATGTTTTCTTAAAGCAGTAGAGATGTGATAGAAGACTGGAGGGAGAATGAACTTCAAACGGTGTCCTTATAGCTGTCTTCCCCTTGCTGGTGTTCCATCCTAGGATATATGATGACTACTATTGTGTTGTGTTGGTGGTTCAATCTGAGAAAGTGACAACGAGGGAGGGAGTGTGTTTCTAAAGAGAGAAAAGGAACAGATATTTCATCTGCTAAAAGGAGACTAGAAATTATTCTCCACAACAACTGCTGTTGCCTTTTTTAAAAAAAGTTTGATTAAGTATACATAATTGGTGAGGGACAGGTTTAGTGAAGGCTTGACCTGTCTGCAGCCAAAGAGTAAGAGTACTAAAACCTGGCAGGCAGGATGCTCCTAATGTGCTTGGCAAGTGCTAGTTTAGACCGGTGCATGTGCTCAACTTCAGTCAGGACATTTCAGGAAATATGTATTCAAAGCTGTTTAGATGCTACATTTCATTTTTGCAAAAGATGCAAAACATCAAAATCTCCCTTTACTTACTGAACCTGAAACCCATTCACAGGAAGGACATAGTTGAGAGAACCAAAAAGAAATGGAGCCAGTGTTTTCATTTATCCTGCCTGAAGGCTGCCTGGCCTGTGGGAGTCTCTGTGTGTTATAAGTTAGCTCTGGTCCCAATTGAATAGGATATTTTTGAGACCTTCTATAGAAATCATCCTAATTGGTATAATTTTTCATCCAAATATTTCACAAAGAAAAAATTACCCATAAACTTAGGAGGCAATGTGACTTAACTAAGGCCATAAAACTAATTAACAGCGAAGGGAGGACTAGATAGCAACTGTGAGCAATGCATGCTTAAATTCCAGTAGTAAACTACTGCTCATATATCTGGACTCAATATATGATTAGCCCATGACTAATATGTACCCGAAGACATTAACATCCCCACTACTTCCTGATTATTTTGTATCTATCTGTTTTCTGAGGCTTCTTGAGAAGTCTTAAAGTCTTTGTAATATATGTCTCCATGCATGATAACAAAAAATATTCGGTAACTGAGAAGAAAAGAAAGCCATCCAGTCAGAATGGTCACTGTCTGTACTGCTAGAGAGGAATCTAGAGGTTTCATCCATCCTATTTCTTGAATAAAGACAGGTCCCAGGACTCCAAAAAAGACAGTAGGCACCAGGAAACTTTATTAAAGTTGAAAATTGGTCAATAAGTATTTTCGGAAAACAAGACATTGTTAGTCTGGTTGAGCACCTTGGCTGGCTCTCATGGCTGTATTTCACAGAATTTACCAGCTATTAATCTTGACTATGATTGCCTTATCCTCTACCTCATACAGAGTTTGAAAACAAAGGTAAGATTTAACATCGTTTAGATTCATTCTGTGCCACCAAAAATCCTTAATGCCTAAGGATGTATTAATGAATGAACAATCCCAAAGTGTTAAGGTATAAACCAAAAATGTGTCATTTTCTAACCTCATTCATCCGTCATAAAAAATTTAGTCAGTGTTGTGAGGTCCAGCCATGGAATGGGTAATTCAGATAAGTGATAATGCCACTTCACGAATAATGCAAGATTCTTTTTAATATTTGGATTTTTGTCTACTAAGAATCTCTTCAAAAATCATCTGGTGTCTGAAAGGGCAACTACTGAACCACTTGCAAGGACCCACCTTCCACTGAGCAGCATTCCATCCTGCAGAACAACATGACATCAAGATTTTTAACCACTTCTTTGTCAAATACATCCTCATTTTATTTTGGTCTCCTTTGTGGTTCCATACACTTAGGAGACACCTTAAAAACTACATATTTTTTTTCTTTCCTTTTTTCCTTCTTTTAGGTCTTTTGAGAAAGGGTTTCTTTAACTCTCCCATAGACCATGCTGCCCTGTGACTCACAGAGATCCACCTGTCTCTGCCTCCTGAGTATTGAGATTAAAGGCATGTGCCACTCACCAACTGGCATTTTATTTTAATGTTCATTGGTGTTTTGCCTACATGCATGTCTATAGGGCAGTGTCAGGAACCCTGAAACTGGAGTTATAGACAGATGTAAACTGCAGTGGATGGTGGGAATTGAACCCAGGTCATCTGGAAAACAAGACTAGTCTTGTTGCAGCACCTTGACTGATCACATGGCTGTGTTTCATAGAATTTATCAGCTATTAAACTTGACTTGCCTTAACCACTGAGCAATCTCTCCTCCCCCTCCAAAACTACACATTTTAAATAACTAAGTGAATGACTATCTAAAACTTTCTTTTCTGAGTCTCTGCTTGCTGAGTTTTGAATATGTGATGTCCTTTGTAAACCCATGTGTTTGAGTACACAGTGGTGCTCTCTGGGGTAGTCAGAAAGTAAGCCACAGCTGAGAGGCTTTAAGGTTTCATGGCCTGACCTCACTTGCTGTTCTCTTTTCTGTGTATGCATAAAATGTCATCCGCCAGTTTCCTGCTCTTGCCTCCATGCCTTCCCTGCCTGTTGCTTCATTTATCCACCTGAACCTGTATGACAAAGTAAGCATTCTCTCTTTAATTGTTTTTGTCAGGTTCTTTTCATTAGAGTGAGAGTGAGAGGAGAGGAGAGAGAGTGAGCAAGAACCAATGCACTGATACTATGTGGTATTGCTTAGGAGTTGGTGACTGAATTGTGTTTCATTTTCTTCTAAAAACAGATTTATCACAGCCTCTATTTCCTGTTTCTGATCCACCCTGGCTAACCAAGGCTAAGTCCACTTAACCAGGATGGTTCTAGGAATTTTTGAAGAGGAATGAGAAGTGAGAAAATAATACAACTTATGAAACACTACGTAGAATATTTTTAGAGGACAGCAGTTCAGAGTTCACTCAATTATTCAGAGTTAGTGAACTTTAAAACTGAGGATTTAAGCAGGTAATTTAATGGCATGCCTGCCACATTTCCCATGTTGAAGGAATGTAAGTATGGATTTGAGATATTAGAATCATACATTATTATCTGACTTTGATTTGTTCAGCTGCACTATTATTCTTGGACTAAAACTATATAGATTATGATTTCCTCAGCATTATCATTAAGCCCACAATGTTGCTACACGCTTTATTTCCTTTCTTTCTGTATCTCTTTAGAACTCCAGAAGAGAAGTAGAGTCTATAAAAAGATTGACAACATGGATAGAGACAAAGAAATAATAAAATATCATATTACGTACTTATGTTCAAAATGAATTTTTATAATTATAAAATAAGTCTGGAGATATATTTGCTAAAAATTAATGGATTTTCATTCTGGGCTACACCATTCACAAACCAATGACTTGAAGTCTTATAAACATTCCCCAAATGATATTTGTAACACTGCCCTTCAGAAAGTCTCAAAAAGTAAAGGAGTCCTCTTAGAGAGGGCTGTATCCTCCAAGAGGGCCGTGAGAATATAGTCATTTGCCTCATTACACTAATGGGTATCCTAGGTATATCTCTGTGCCCTGCTTTGACAATTTTTCCAACTATAAAATTACAGTCTACATAGTTTCTATATGAGGATGATGTATCTCATTCCTGGAAACCTGAACATGCTTCCTTTAAGTTGTATCGGTACTCTTTACATGAGTAGTCACTTCAGTTCTTCATTTTTTCACTTACTTTATTTTTGTCCCAGCTGGCTATGAGTGGCAAAGAAGGTTATTTTCAGTTACAAAATATTCTATATTCAGACAGAGGAAACACAACTATGTTTAATCTTTTTCCTTTGGTAGTAAAATAATTGAAATATGATATTACCTGATGCTAAGTAAGTCATCATAAAGGACACTGACATCCCCAAGCTGAACACATTACTAGAGGAGATAGGATACGCCATCTATATATGGCTTCCATGTTTTATGTGGCTAGTCCCTTTTCTGGCCATTGTATTAAGGTTTCATGTGAGGCTTCTCAATGTTTATGATATTCACAGAATCAATGTTCCATTAACAAAGTATAGATCCAATTAAGTGTGTGACAGTGGTAAACAAAGTACTCAGAAATTCATGCTTCTGCTGTTGCCTAGTCTATTTTAACAAAATCTACTGAAAGCTAATGGTTCTTTTTACCCTCCTAAAGTTTTCCTCTATAGTCATAGTGACAGGAAAGATGAAGTCTTTCCACTCAACTCTTACTTTCAGAAAAAAAAAAAACTGAATGTTTTAATAACTTTTATAACAAATACTTCCATTGTTTCAAAATAATACAGTGTAATCTACACTAGAGGAATGTCTTAAGTAGTTAACTAGGTAATATATAACAAAGCACTTAATATACAATCTAGTCTATGATTAATCTAGTAGATATCCACTACATTTTAGTTCAACATATCTTCAACATGGAAGAAGAATCTGCCAGTCAAACTCATTTTACCCTTTTCCTGTCCCACTATCTCTCTTGAATTCCACACTAACACCCAAGAAATGTTTATAGGCTTATGCTATTTGTCAGTTCTTTTATTTGTTCCAATAGTTCTGTAGTAATGATTATTTTACACAGGAAAAAATGAAATTTCATAAGAAAATCAAATATTTAAAGCAAAAGCTAAAACTTTATTATCAGCTTGTAAAAGAACTGTGAAACTCATTTAACAACATGGCATCTCCATGTGTAACACACATGAATCTAAAGTCAAGACTGCCTAAAGCCAGAAAACTACCAGTTCATGAAAACAAAAGACATACCACTCTTCAAAGCAAAACTGACAAGGAACTGGGCAGTTTAAATTTATATTTACTAAGCCAAGTTTTATTGGTGTCAATGAAAAAGGTACTTGTTTGTAGATTTACTTGTTATTTCATTCATCACAATATCCTATTCCATCTCATTACAGCACCTAATATGACAGAGTGGGCATAGTAAGGCCCAGAGTGAGATTATCTTCACAGGGGGAGGGTTAATGTTCACCATGTAGACTTAATAATGTGTTGACTGATGAATGAGGCCAAAAGCAAAGTGCTGGAACTCAGTTCTTTTCTCTCACAGCAATTGGTGAAATACTAAGTATAAACTGGGTGTTCAATAAATAGTTTCTGAGTTGAATGAAGGGTTGTGTGTATCATACTGCAATCCTTGTGTTTTTCCCCATAAACTCTGGCTGATCTTTTAGGTTAATTCAATTATTTAAGAATAGGAATTTTGAACTCAAGACTAGTCTGGAGCTTCTGTGTTCCCAGTAATACTATATTAATTGATTTCTAACAAACTTTCTTTGATAAACTTTTAAAAGAGGCCTCTACTTTCCTACCCCATGTCCTGAACACATAATCAACAATAAACATTGCAAGGATTTCTTTAAAATTACTTCTTGGAATTGTGTTGAGTCAAAATTTTTGTGATGTCGGTGTTTATTTTGCATCCAAAATTTGCAACTATTTGATTTCATGTGATGAATCTAGGCTTCTCAGTACAATATACCATAGATTTCTTGTTACTTTTAAAAACCATGTAATTTGTAGGTAAGTGTAACTCTCACCTTTAATTAAGGAAACGTCTTCTTGCCAGTGATGTAGAGACTAATGTAGATATACACAACTGGTCAAAATGAGAGCAGTAAGCGCCCAAGGGGCATTTGATACACCTACAATGCAATGTGGCTATGAGGAGCCTAGAATTCCAGGGAATGAAGGTCTCTGAGAGCAGAGAACATACTCTGGGATTTGCATTACTCCTACAGAACATTTAGCACTCCAAGAAATCAACGGAGAGTATCTGTTGAATAAACTAGAACTGAGTACTGAAATTACTTAAAGTCATAAAAGAAATGATTGTGGGAAGATACCTAACTTTAGCAAGGAAGTATGACTAACTATTCAGATCATTATTTCTAAATATTATATATGATATATGTGATTAATTGATCTTGTTTAAAATGTCATTTTTCTGCCCACTCTTCTATGCACAGTACCAATAATCAGCTGTGGCTTATGATTGGTGTTCCTATAGTCTTGTTAGATGAATAAACAAATTAATTTAGTAAAATTATTTTAAAAACAAAAAGTAATGCTTCATTTTCATTTGTGGGAGTTTTTGTTGTTTGTTTGTTTGTTTGTTTGTTTGTTTGTTTTTGTTCTTTCTGTGTAGCCTTGGCTGTCCTGGAACTCATTCTATACACCAGGCTGGCCTTGAACTCACAGAAATTCACCTGCCTCTGCATCCCAAGTGCTGGGATTAAAGGTTTAAGTCACCACTGACAGGCCTCATTATCATTTTCTTTCCTCATGAAAATAAAGCTATTCAAAAGCCATCCTACTCAAAGCCTTTTTGTCTTTCTGCCTTCCAAGAACATCCAAATTAGAAAACAAAAAAGAACTCCTTTTCTCTCACAACAGTGTGAGAAGGGAAGATAAGTGTAGTGATAAGAATGGTTTTCATTTTTCACAAAGCTTTCAGTTGATTTCCTTCATTCACGTTTTTTAAAACAAAGATCAGTTCAAAGACATTAAGCCATGAATGTTGCATATTCCTTGCAATGTCATTCTCAGTCATCAAAAAGTTGACTGCCCCTCTAACATGAAGCAGCTGAAGGAAATCATAACTTTAGCAGCAAATAAATCCACACACTAAAGACGAAAGTAAGAATACATCAACTGCTGCTTGCACCTCAATGCTGGTTAATGATAAATTTATAATTCAGAGGTTATAAAAAGACACTCAGCCTCCTCGGTCCCCAAAATCTACTAAGCAGACTTCTCCAGAGATGCAGAATTAACAGAGATAAATAGCCAAAAGAACCATATTACAAACAGGTGGCTCATACAGTCATAGAGAATAAAAATGTTGAAGACCGGAAGCCAATCAGCTAGAGACAGATCCTAGCAAGATATGATATTAAATTCAGTTCTATTCCCCAAAGGAGTTAATCCCTTCTTACCAAGGAGGGACTAAGTCTTTTCATTCTATTTGTACTTTAAATTAATTGGATGAGCCTCACTCAAGTCAAATACTATAATCTGGGATGTAGATGTACCACACTTGGTAGAGTGCTTGCCTTACAGAACTCTGTGAGTTTAGTGTCCAGTACTGCATAAGCCAAGTATAGTTGTGAATACTCAGCAGGTGAAGGCAAGGGGATCAGAAGTTCAAGGTGATCCCTGACTAAATCTTAAAAAATAAAATATGTTCATCTAATCTAGAAACAACCTATCATAAACGCCATTATTTTATTCAACCAAATATCTAGACACTTGATGGCCCAGTCAAAATGACAAGAAAAAAAATAGCTAAGTTTCCATAATTCTCACTTTTGTAAAAGATAGACTAACATATTCAGATCCATAAATACCATGACAACTATTTTAACAATTATGTTATTCAAGAAAGCCAGACACTTAACACATGCTAACAAAGAAGGGAATAAAGGCAGGCCATTCACAACATTTTGTTGGGATCCAGTTTGTAAATTGATTTTCTATTTGCTGTGACAAAAATACTTGAGAAAAATCAACTGTGAGCACAAAATGTGTATTCTGTCTCACAGTTTGAGAAGGGCTACAACCCAGCATAGTGAGAAGGTGTGATAACTGGAGTGTCTAATTCTGACAGCATGAGTATGAGGTGGAAATCATGCATGCCTACCATCAACAGACAGAGAGACAGACAATGCTGGCAGTCAGCTCACTCTCTACTGTTTTCCTCTTTAACCAGCCCAGAAACCCAGCCCACTCAATCATGACATATCAGGGTAGGTCAGCCATCTTCATTTATACCTCTCTGAAAATGCCCAGATGGGCATGTGATAGGGGAAATACTTCTGTGTATGTTTATAAGTAAAGTACTTGCTTGGCCAATGAGACAGCAGGTTAGGCTGGACTAGGAGTCAAAGAGGATTCTGGGAAATGTAGTAGAGAAGTGGTGTTCCAGACAGGAAGTGACATAGCAAGGAGACTCATATTTAAGAAGAGGAAAAAGGAAGTGTTGCTCTCTTTCCCCTCGGCTCCTGCTCCAGCGGCAAGATGTGATCCACCAGCTAGGAGGGACGCCAATAAGGCGTCCGATAAGATAAGTCTTATAAAATATATAGATGTATGATGATTGATACTGAGCTAACAGATGAGAATCCTAGTCATTGGCCAAGCAGCATTGTAACTAATACAAGTCTCTCTGTGTATTCATTTGGGCCTAACTTGGGCAGGCGGCTGCCATAAAGCTTACACGTGGCGGTGGGGCTCAGCGGCTTTTGGCAGAAAGATTTATCGTAACAGGCATGCCCAGAGCTGTGTCTCCTGGGTGATTCCATAATCCAGTCAAGCTGATAATGAAGACCAACTCTCAAAAGCAGGAACCTGTTTTCCTCTCTTCTTCTTTTATATCTATCAAGTTATTATACTCTGCAGATCACATTCATAGTCTGATCTTCTTATTCTAATCACATTAAAACTGAATCTATTTAATTTTATATGTGTATCTTTGCTCAAGTTTCTCTCATATTATGCTAATGAAGTTCATTGTATCACAGGCACAATTGTTTGAAAAGAATCTGTAAAATTATTGTTGATTACTTTGAAGTGCATCAGCTAAAGCTGAAAAGAAAGCAAAAATGCTAATATACTTTATGTCTCAAAATATTTCTATCATGAAGAAATTTGTTTTTATTTAGGCAGTAGTAGGTTTATGTGCTTTTTTTCTTCACAATATGTCAGGAATATTTGATGAGTCATCAAAAGTAATTTCACTAAAGACTGGGTCATGATTTTTTTGGACCTATGTTTTAACACTTAGTTGCATATGTTTAATACTAGTTTTATTTTCTTTAAAGAAAATGATTTTTTGAAAACCTGGTAAAATCGAACTCAGTCATACCCCAAATTTTTATATATCTTCCTAAATTTTGAAACCAGTTTCCTCCTTTCATTACATAGCTTGCTCTCATCATGCACTATGATCTTAATACATGAAGTGGTATAATTGTTTTTAACCTGGACTTAGGTCAGGAATAGTAGAGACCAGATGAACCAACGCCTCATTCCATGCTCAAAACACCTTCTATACTATCTCAAGTCACACAAAAGTAGGAACACTAACTCTTTGCTAACTTCATGCTGTGTTCCTTGGAAGACTCAACCCTACATGAGTGGAAAATACTGCTCTCGTTGTCCTTGATTGTTTCTTTGGCCTGGCTTACATGTCTCCTCTTTTTTTTTCAAGGAGAAAGGTCAATATTTGATTGGAGTTGGGGGAAAGATATGGCAAAGTGAGCTTCAGAAGCCCTTTAGCATCATATTCCACAAGTCTTATAAATTTAGAATTCAAATTAAGGCATGATGAAACACAATTCCTTGTAATAAACAGAGATTTCCCAGAAACCAGAGAAGAATAGGGGAATATCACTGTGGCTGCCAATAGCAGAGGAGACTTGAAGGGAGAGAGATGTCCTCAATTGGAAGGAATTATTGCTAACACAGCCACAAAACAAAGATTTTAAGTGGCAAAGGCTATTACAAATGATTCAGAAAGAATGATTTGGCACACCTGAGTGGGGGCTTGAGTTTCATTTCCTTATTGTGTACATGGAGTCTCCATGTACAGCGCAGTACCCTTCTTTGAATGTAGTACACTTTATCAACATCCGTAAAGTTGGCAAGCACACTGATGGCAGACTGACCATCATCACAGCAGTATGATTTATGAGTGGAGGTCTCCCCCCATCTATCTTCTTCTGGTTCCTTTGCTCCCTTTAATGCATCCAGAGTCAGTTTTTCTTTGGCAGCCACATCACATTAGTGATCAACACTACAGACAAACAAACCACAGAGTATTTTCATCCATATCACAATTAAAAAATAGTTTCTCAGATTTGTACCAATGTTCGGTTTAATATTAAATATTCATTAGATTATTTATTTTATTATTCTCTCTTTTGAAATTTAAAACTCTCTTTAAAAGTTGTGTTAATTCTGCCCCTCAGGTTTTGGCATATTTTCATCTTTAAGCTCTGTAAAATCTCACCTTATGAATTTCCTTATTCATAAATGTATAATCTTTTAACTTTCTAGAGGCATCTATTCAAGTGCATCCACAAATGTTCTTAGATAAGTAGATACCCATGACACATAATTATCTGTGTATAGACAAATGTGAGGTGTTCCTGTCCACATATTTAACAAAGGGGTTTTGTTTAACACTATGAATTTAAATGAGATTCTGAAGCTTTAGGGGTGCTTGATTTGGTGGGAAGTGTATTTTCTATCCACTCTAATTTGTAGAGATGTTTAAGGACCTTAAAGGATCTTCTCAAAGGTCATTCTTTGATTCTCAAAGTTCACCTAAATGTATCATCTTCCAGTTCAGGGCTCATAAGAAGCTTTGGGGAGTTTGGGAAATATTCAGTATTCTTAGTGAGGATATTAGAGAACTGAAAAAATTAAGCAGTTTGTAGAAACAGTCTCCAAATAGAAAAATGTGCTTCTAAGCATAAGTGTCCTTAGGAGAAATTCCTGTTTATGTTCCCAAAAGATTTACCAGTGTCCTGTAAGCAAAGAAAGACAGTTTTTGCCTTGTTTCTTTCTGCATAATTGGTCAGAAGACAAAGTACTGAATTCAAGGTTTACTTGATTAAGTTTACCACATTTCTAACCATACCTGTATGCTGACATGTACATCAGTATTATAGGGTATTAATAACATTGTCTTCCTTCTACACAGAAAGTTCTCTGGCATTTTCCTAGGACTGAAACACTTTTACCCACAATGATGCAAAAGGAAAAAGTGCTAGTTACAGTTTGGGAGAGAAGAGAGATGTCCTTGGTGGCATTTTGGAAGCCTATTTTTGTGAAGGTTTTGCAAATAACGTGGGGATTATTGCTGTTCAGAGGAAAAGTAGACTTTGTCAGAATCTGTTTCTGTGTATTGCATGTTCACTAGCATGTATGTTGCAATGTTTTTAATAATAGTCATTGTGAGGTAAAATGGATTCTCGTCCTGATTTTCCTTTTTTTTCCCTGGTGATTAATGACATGGATAGTATATTGCATATCTGTTTTTGAGAAAAGTCTATTCCCTTCTTAGCTTGATACTTTTAATATATATATATATATATATATATATATATATATATGTGTGTGTGTGTGTGTGTGTGTGTGTGTGTGTGTGTGTGTGTGTGTGGTGTGTGTAATTAAAATTAGAAACAATCTTATTTTACCTATCAATCCCAGTTCCCTCTCCCATACTCCCATACCCACCAATGCACCCCCATCCCATCCCCCATCCACTCCCCAGGGAGAGTGAGGTCTTCCATGAGGGATCATTAAAATCTGTCAAATCACTTGGGGCAGGGCCTAAGCCCACCCCTGTACATCCATGCTAAGAGTGTGTCTCTCCATGGAAAATTGGCTTCCGAAGCCCATTCCTGCACTAGGGACACTTCCTGGTTCCACTGACAGAGGCTCCATAGACTGCCTAAGCCTCCTAACTGAAACCCGCGTTCAGGGGGCCTAGTTTGTCCTAGGTTGGTTCCCCAGTAGTCAGACTGGGGTCCATGAGTTCCCACCTGCTTAGGTCAGGAGTTTCTGTGGGTTTTTCTCAGCATGGTCTTGACCCCTTTGATCCTCACTCCTCCCTCTCTGAAACTGGATTCCAGGAATGTGGCTCAGTGTTAGCTGTCGGTCTCTGCTTCCTTCAGCTACTAGATGAAGACTCTAGGATGGCATTTAAGGTAGTGATCATTCTCATTATAGAGGATTGGCATTTAAGGTAGCCTCTACACTATTGCTTAGGGTCCTAGTGGGGGTCATCCTTTTGGATCTCTATATAATTCCCTAGTGCCAGATTTCTCTTTAAAGCTATAGTGGCTCCCTCTATTGAGGTGTCTCTTTTCTTGCTCTCTTCTATTCCTCTCCCCACTCAAACTTCCTGCCTGCTTATGTTCTCCTCCTCCCTCTTCTTCTCCCCTCCTCTTTCTCTTACATCCCTCTCCCCATACCCCCCATTTGTTCGGGAGTTGTTGTTCCTTTCTGCTTCCCTGGGGAACAATATATGTCTCTCTTATTATCCTCCTTGTATCCTAGCTTCTCTGGAGGTATGGTTTGCAGGCTAGTAATCTTTTCTTTTTTTTTTTAAAGATTTTATTTGTTTATTTGTATACAACATTCTGCTTCCATGTATATCTGCACAACAGAAGAGGGCACCAGATCTTATAACGGATGTTTGTGAGCCACCATGTGGTTGCTGGGAATTGAACTCAGGACCTCTGGAAGAGCAGTCGGTGCTCTTAACCACTGAGCCATCTCTCCAGACCCATAGTAATCTTTTCATTACATCTAAAATCCATATATGTGTGAGTAATACCATATTTGTCTTTCTGTGACTGAGTTACCTCACTTAGGATGGTTTCTTCTAGTTACATCCATTTGCTTACAAATTTCAAGATTCCATTTTTTTTCACTGAGTAGTACTCCATTGTGTAAATGTACCACATTTTCTGTATCCTTTCTTCAGTTGAGGGGCATCTAGATTGCTTCAAGGTTCTAGCTATTACAAATAATGCTGCTATGAACGTAGTTGAACAGATGTCCTCGTTGTATGAATATGCATCCTTTGGGTATATGCTTAAGAGTGGAATTGCTGGATCTTGAGATAGACTGTTACTTCCCACTTTATCTTATAAGAGGTTCAGGGTGGCTGGATTTATGTTGAGGTCTTTGATCCTCTTGGACTTTAGTTTTGTGCATGTCGATAGGTATGGATCTAGCTGCAATCTTCTACATGTCCTCATCCAGTTATGCCAACATCATTTGTTGAAGATGCTTTCTTTTTTTCCATTGTATAGTTTTAGCTTCTTTGTCAAAGATCAGTTGTTTATAGGTGTGTGGGTTAATATCAGGGTCTTCAATTCTATTTTTGTGCTAGTACTAAGCTGTTTTTATTACTGTAGTAGAGCTTGAAGTCAGGAATGGTGATGCCTCTCTAAGTTCCTTTATTGTACAGGGTTGTTTTGACTATCCTGGGTCTTTGTTTCTCCTTATAAAGATGAGAATTGTCCTTTCAATGTCTGTGAAGAATTGTGCTGCAATTTTGATAGGAATTGTGTTGAATCTGTAGGTTGCTTTTGGTAACACTGCTATTTTTACTATGTTCATCCAACCTATTCAAGAGCCTGTGGGATCTTTCCATTTTCTGGTATCTTCTTTCTTTCTTTAATGACTCAAAGCTCTTGTCATACAGGTCTTTCACATGTTAGGTTAGAGTTACCCCAAGAGGTTTTAGGTTGTTTGTGATTATTGTAAAGGGTGATGTTTCTCTGATTACTTTCTCAGCCACTTTATTGACTATATATAGTAGGGATACTGATCTTTTTTTTTTTTTTTGAGTTAATCTTGTATATCCTACCACATTGCTGAAGGTGTTTATCAGCTATAGGAGTTCCCTGGTAGAATTCTTCAGGTCACTTATGTAAACTGCAAATAGTGAAAGTTTGAATTCTTCCTTTCTAATTTGTGTCCTCTTGATCTCCTTTTGTTTTCTTAGTGCTCTAACAAGAACTTCAAATACAATACTGAAGATACATGGAGAAAGTGGACAACCTTGTCTTGTTCCTGATTTAGAGGAATCCTGATGAGTTTCTTTCCATTTGGTTTGATATTGGCTGTCAGTTTGCTGTATATTGCCTTTTTTATGCTTAGTTATGTTCCTGTTATCCCTGATCTCTCCAAGACCTTTATCATGAAGGGATGTTGAATTTTGTCAAAGGCTTTTTTCTGTATCTAGTGAGATGATCATATGGTTTTTCTGTTTCAGGTTGTTTATATGGTGGATTACAGTGATGGATTTTCGTATGTTAAACCATCCCTGCTTCCCTGGGATAAAGCCTACTTGATCACGGTGGATGATTTTTCTGATGTGCTCTTGGATTCGATTTCCCAGTATTTTATTGAGTATTTTTGCATAAATGTTTATGAGGGAGATTGGTCTGTAGTGTTCCTGCTTAATTGTGTCTTTGTGTGCTTTGGTTAACAAGGCAATTGTAAAAAGAATTTAGCAATGATCCTTTTGCTTCTTTTGTGTGAAACAATGTGAGGAGTATTGGTATTAGCCCTTCATTGAACTTTTAGTAGAATTATAAACTGAAACCATCTGGCCCTGGACTTTTTTTTGGTTGGAAGACTTTTGATGACTGCTTCTATATTGTTAGGGGTTATAGGTCTATTTAAATTGATTATCTATTCTTGAGTTAATTTTGGTAAGTGATATCTATCCAGAATACCTTCCATTTCCTTTCAATTTTCCAATTTTGTGGAGTATAGGTTTTCAAAGTATGAGCTGATGATTCTCTGGATTTCCTCAGTGTCTGTTGTTATGTCCCCCTTTTCATTTTTGATTTTGTTAATTTACATGTTCTCTTTCTGCCTTTTGGTTAGGCTAGATAAAGGCTTGTCTATCTTGTTAATTTTCTCAGAAAACCAACTCTTTGTTACATTGATTCTTTGTATTGTTTTCTTTGTTTCTACTATATTGATTTCAGCCCTCAATTTGATTATTTCCTGGCATACACTCCTCTGGGGTGAGTTTGATTCTTTTTGTTCTAGAGCTTTCAGGTGTTCTGGCAATTCTCTAGTGTGCTTATTCTCCAGTTTCTTCATGTGGGCACTTAGTGCTTTGAACTTTCCTCTTAGCACTGCTCCTAGAGTTTCCCATAGGTTTGGGTATGTTGTGCCTTCGTTTTCATTGAATTCTAGGAAGTCATTGATTTCTTTTTTTATTTTGTCCTTTACCAAGGAGTGATGCAGTTGAGCATTGTTCAGTTTCCTTGAGTTTGTGAGGTTTCTGCAATTTGTGTTGTTGTTGGATTCTAATTTTAAGCCATGGTGGTCTGATAAGATACAGAGGGTTATTCCATTTTTTTTTTGTATCTGTTGAGGTTACAATATGAGGTTACATATTGAAGAATATGTGGTCGATTTTTAGAGGTTACATGTGGTGCTGAGAAGAAGGTGTATTCTTTTCTGTTTGGATGGAATGTTCTATAGATGTCTGTTAAGCCCAAATGGGTCATATCTTCTGTTAGTTCCTTTGTTTTTTGTTAAGTTTCTGTCTGGTAGTCCTGTCCAGTGGTGAGAGTGGAGTGTTGAAGTATCCCAATATAAGTGTGTGGATTTTAATACGTGATTTGAATTTTAGTAGTGTTTCTTTTATGAATGTGGGTGCCTTTGTGTTTGGGGCATAGATGTTCAGAATTGAGACTGCATTTTGACAGACTTTTTCCTGTGATGAATATGAAATGACCTTCTTCATCTCTTTTGATTAATCTTAGTTTGAACTCCAATTTGTTAGATCTTAGGATAGCTACACCCCTTGCTTCTTAGGGCCATTTGATTAGAAATTTTTTCCCAACCCTTAACTCTGAGGTAACCACTGTTTTTGAAGGTGAGCTGTGTTTCTTGTATTGAGCAGAAGGATGGATTCTGTCCATTCTGTTAACCTATGTCTTTTTATAGGTGAGTTAAGACCATTGATATTGAGGGATATTAATGACCATTGAGTGTTGATTCTTGTTTGGTTTTTTTTGTTTTTGTTTTTTGGTTTTTTGGTTTTTGTTTGGTTGAGGTACTATGTGTCAGGTTTTCCCCTCTTTCTGGCTTTTGGTAAAGTGAGATTATCTATTGCCTATATTTCTGTGAGTGTAGTTAACTTCCTTGGGTTGGAGTTTTCCTTCCAGAACTTTCTGTAGGGCTGGATTTGTGTAAATCTGGTTCTGCCATGGAATATCTTGTTTCTCCATCTATAGTGATTGATATTTTTGCTGGGGTGGCATCCCTGGTCTCCTAGTGTTTGTAGAACATCTATCCAGAACCTTCTGGCTTTCAGAGTTTCCATGGAGAAGTCAGGTTTAATTCTGATAAGTCTGCCTTTTCTGGCCTTTTTCCTTTGCTGCTCTTAATATTCTTTCTTTATTCTTTATGTTTGGTGTTTTGATTATTATGCAGCAAGGGGACTTTTTTGTTTTGATCCAGTCTATTTGGTGTTCAGTAATCTTCTTGTACTTTCATAGGTATGTCCTTCTTTTCGTTGGGGAATTTTTCTTTAATGATTTTGTTGAATATGTTTTCTGCATCTTTGAGTTGGACTTCTTTGCCTTCCTCTATACATGTTATTCTTAGGTTTTGTCTTTTCATGGTGTCCCATATTTCCTGTATTTTTTGTGTTCAGAATTTTTGGATTTAAGATTTTTCTTTGGTCGATTAATCTATTTCCTCTAGTTTATCTTCAGCTCCTGAGATTCTGTCTTCCATCTCTCATATTCTGTTGGTTATGCTTACATCTGTAGTTCCTGATTGTTTACCCAGCTTTTCTATTCCCAGCATTCCCTCAGTTTGTGTTTTCTTTATTGTCTCTATTTCAGTTTTCAGGTCTTGAACTATTTGAATTGTTTCCTTCATCTGTTTGATTATTGTTTTTTTTTTTTTCTTGGCTTTCCTTGCTTTCTTTAAGAGACTTGTTGATTATTTGCATTTCTTGGTTGTTTTTTCTTCCATTTCTTTAAGGGATTTTCTCATATCCTCTTTGAGGGCCTCTACAATTTTAATGAAGTTGTTTTAAGGTCATTTTCTTCTGTTTCTTCTGATATGGAGTCCGTAGACTCTGGTGGTGTCATAAATCTTTCTGTTGTTGGATGTGTTCTTATACTGTTATCTTCTTGTCTCTTCTTCCAGTGGGTTTTAGTGGGTTCTCTCCCTCTCCTCTCTACCAGAGGGTGGAGGGGCAAGACAGGAATGGTAGCCGATGATGCTGCCTGCTTTATTCTGCCTCCAGGTCCCTCTGTGGGATTCAGAGGCAGGAAGGGTCTGGCAGCTGCAGGTCAAGGGACTCTTTACCAGGGGTTGGAGGGGCTGCTTTTATTTTCTTTTCCTGTTGAATTCTTTAAAAGTTCCAGAAAATCAATTCTTGTATAATATAATGAGTAGTATCTTGTCTACAGCAGGGTTTCTACTGCTGTGATAAATGCCATAACACAAATCTACTTGAGTAGCAATGGGTTCATTTCACTTTTGCTTTCAGGTAACAGTCCATCAACGAATAAAGTCAGGATAGGAGCACAAGAAGGATAGGACATGGAAACAGGAGTCAATGCAGAGCCCATGGAGGAGTGTGTTGTTTATTGGCTTGCCCTCATAGTTTGCTGAACTTGCCTTCATACTGCACTCAGGACCACCAGCCCAGGGGAGCCATTCACTGTGAGTTGGTACCTCCATACACAAATCATCAAGAAAATGCACACAGGGACTTGCCTAAAGGCCAATCTAGTGAGAAAATTTTCTCAATTGAGTTTTCCTTTTCTTTAACTCACATTAAGTTGATAGAAAAACAAATCAGAATGGTGCCTTTGCAAATATCTCATCCCATTCTGGGTTTTCTGTGCACTATGTTGTCTGCAAAGTGGCAGTATGCAATACTTTTGTTTTCTACAGTTCCACCTGCTGCTGTTACTTCTGTTGTCTGTACCTGAACAGCTATATCCCCAAATCCTCCCAGATTACATATTATATAATTTCCCTATTATTTTTCTATCAAATCAACAGTTTTGCATTTTATATTTGCTTCATCTATTTTGAGTAAATTTTTTAAGTTATGGAAACCTAGAGCCTAGCCACTTTCACTTTTTTCAAAATACATCTACTAAGATGAGAATTTCTTTTCATATACGGGTTCATGCTGCCCTTTGATTAAAAAAAAACACATTGGCAATATGTGGGTTTATATTCTCTCTCTCTCTCTCTCTCTCTCTCTCTCTCTCTCTCTCTCTCTCTCTTTCTCAGATGCATTGTCTGGGCATCTGATTTCATGTTTGCTTTTCCTCTTTGGTTTTCTGTCATTTTTGTAGTGTATTTCGAAGTCAGGTAATAAATGATTTCAGCTTTGTTTCTTTTGTATTGGATTTTTTCCATCAGAGGTATTGTGTGGGTCCATACAAGTATTAGGGTATTGTTTTCTATGTCCATAAACAATGCCATTGGTATTGCATTGAATCTTTAAGTTGCTTTGGGAAACATGGTTGTTTTACAAAATCTGCTTTGTTCTCCTGTGAATATGGGGTGTCAGCACTTTTTTGTTTCTAACATCTCCAATTTCTTTCCTTGATATTTTGTTATTTTTGTTCCAAAATTGATCTTGCCTATAGTTAATTGATTCCTACTCATTTTATTATTTTATTTTTGTTATTAATAACGGGATTGTTTTTAATTTCTTTTCCAGTTGTTTTGTTATTGGTATATACAAATACTACTGATGATGTATTAGTGGATAAGTCACTTGGTATGCAAACATGAGGACCTGAGTTCAAATCCACAGAATCCAACTAGAGCTAGATGCAGTAGTAGCAATTCTCTGTGATCTTAGTGCTCCTCTGATGAGGTGAGAATGAACAGGAGGAGAATCTCTGTGAATTCCCTGGCCAGTTAGCCTGGCATAAGCAACAGAGATTAACAGCAAAAAAGAGACTACCGCAAAACAAAGTGGAAGATGATGACCAACACCTGAGTCTGTATTCTGACCTCCATATAGGTGTCATGGCAAATACATGTCAATATCATACAATTACATGCATATATATTATATTTATACACATACACTTTATACACACACAAATTTTAAAACATAATAATTAAAAGATAAATTACTCATTATTGTATACTGATTTGTATTCAGCAACCTTCTGAATTGATCAATTTTTAGTATATTGATGGAATCTTTTTTCTAAGTGTAAAATAATGCTGTGTTCCTGTCACTCTCTTGCTTTTTCTGATTGTATTGGGTATCACGTGTTTGTTTGTTTGTTTGTTTGTTTTCCTTTCTTACATCTATGTGTTTTGGTGGGTTCCTGTATTGATAGTGTTTGATCTGCTTCTGTTTATCTTTCTTGTTTTTACTGTGCTCTCCATTTTTGCACTCTTTCAGGAAAAGGTATACATCTATTCATTTTAGTGTAGATCTCCTTTAAACATTTCTTGTAAGGGTCATATGCTGGTATTGATACCTCTGGTTTTGCTGGTCTCAACAGGTCTTTATTTTTCTTTCATTTTCATAAGAATAATTTTGCCAGTTATAGTATTCTTAATTTTGTTTTCTTTAAGAATTTGGAGTATACCATTCCAATCTCTTGAGCTCCATAAGTTTTCTGCTGGCAATACTTTTGTTAGTCTTTTAGTTGTTCCCTCATTGTGCAATTTCAAGATTCCATTGTTTTTTTTTTTCCACTGAGTAGTACTCCATTGTGTATATGTACCACATTTTCTCTATCCATTCTTTGGTTGAGGGGCATCTAAGCTGCTTCCAGTTTCTGGCTATTACAAATAGTGCTGCTATGAACATTGTTGAACAGATGTCCTTGCTGTATGAATATGCTTCTTTTTGGTATATGCCTAGGAGTAGAACTGCTGGATCTTGTGGTAGACTCATTCCCTTTTTCTTGAGGAGTCGCCATACTGATTTCCAAAATGGCTGTACAAGTTGGCACTCCCACCAGCAGTGGAGAAGTGTTCCTCTTTCTCCACATCCTCTCTAGCATAAACTGTCATTGGTGTTTTTGATTTTAGCTATTCTAACAGGAGTAAGATGGTATCTCAGAGTTGTTTTGATTTATATTTCCCTGATGGCTAAGGATGTTGAACACTTTCTTATGTGTCTTTCAGCCATTTTAGATTCCTCTATTGAGAATTATTTATTTAGTTCTGTACCCCACTATTAAATTTGATTGTTTGGTGTTTTGGAGACTAGCTTCTTGAGTTCTTTGTATATTTTGGAGATCATCCCTCTGTCAGCTGTGGGATTGGTGAATATCTTTTCCCAGTCTGTCGGCTGCCATTTTGTCTTGCTGACTGTCTACTTTGCCTTACAGAAGCTTCTCAGTTTCAGGAGGTCCCATTTATCAATTGTTGACCTCAGTGTCTGTGCTACTGGTGTAATGTTCAGGAATTGGTCTCCTGTACCAATTAATTCAATGGTATTTCCCACTTTGTCTTCTAATAGGTTCAGTGTTGCTGGATTTATGTTGAGATCTTTAATCCATTTTGACTTAAGTTTTTTGCAAGGCTTGGGTCTAACTGCAGTCTTCTACATGTCTGTAACCAGCACCATTTGTTGAAGATGTTCTCTTTGTTCCATCGTATAAATTTGTATTGTTTATCAAAAATCAGGTGTTCAAAGGTGTGTGGGTTAATATCAGGGGTTTCAACTTTATTTCATTGGTCTACCTGTCTATTTTTGTGCCAAGACCAAGCTGTTTTCAGGACTATAGCTCTGTAATAGAGCTTGAAGTCAGGGATGGTGATGCCTCCAGACGTTTCTTTATTGTACAGGGATGTCTAGAAAATATTTTGTACTCATATAGTAACATATACCACATGGAGACAAAATATTTTATTTAAAATTTGAACTACTGCTCCTTTTACTTTTTCTATATCCAGTCTATGACATTAAAACTACAAATAACCCTTGGATGTGTAACAAGACCAGCAAGAAATTCACTTGGAAAAAACAGTTCTGATATTCAGGTGTTTCAGCCTTTGGCCAGTATTACCCTGTTTCTCTTACATTTAAACCGCTAAAAACCACTATTGCAAACAGCTTTCAAAATGTGACATTTTTAATTCCAAATTCAGGTGGCATAAATTGTTAATTGTCTTTTCTAACTTTGCCCCTTTGTCCTTCTGTAATGTGTTCAAAATTAATTTATGTGATCCAAAATGGTAATCTTTCCTTTTTGATGCCTAATTATACTCTAATGTTTGTGGATTGCATGTGAATATTATTTATGTATTTAATTTATAAATATTTCTATACCATTTTTAATTATACATATATAGTTCAATTACTTCATCTTCAGGTACAATGATGGATATCGTATTCTACTACAATGAATATGGAGATATAGTTGTCTTTTCAACTTGTTGATTTCATTTGTATTTAAACCTAGAATTGGGATTAATACTCACACATTAGTTGTACTTTAGAATAACACTGAGTTTTGTGCAATTTGTTTATTTAAGAGCAGTTGGTTCATCTTCAAATATGTAGCCGGTTCAAATTAAAACTATTTATTTTTCACACTAAAAAGAAGTTCCTTTCTTTTTATTTACCCAGTTCCATTCATTTAAGTTCATGTCACTCCCTATTCATGATGTGTGTTGGAGTTTGTATTCAATTTTCATTTAACAAGCATCACTGATGCCAGATCATGTATTAGGCATTGTCATTGGTCTGGAAAGATCTATGTCAATGAAAGAGACAAAATGGTTGTTTCTTGATGGAATTTATATTTTACTAGGGGAAGTAGAAAGTTTAAGAGGAAACAAAAAACAGAAGACTGAGTTATTGAGTGTGATGAAGGAGGCAAAGCAGGCAGGCAGTAAAAATTCACAATTGTAACTAGCATGGTCAGAACGGACATAACAGAGGTCATGTTTGAGCACAGGCCAGAAAACGATGAGGAAGTGAGTCACACTAGTGTCTGGAGAAAGAATGTGCCAAGCAACGGAAATGGGTACAGGAAGGCCATAGGTTAGAATGTGGCTGGTGTCTTCCAGGAACAGCAATGATACCAGCATAGCTAGACTAGTGGAAATTAGTAACTTGGGATCTGTAAATGCCCAGAAGAGTTTTGTATTCACTGTTGACACAGTTGAATCAGGGCACTTTTTTTCATTTTTTTTATTTGAATTAGAAACAAGATTGTTTTCCACATCAATCCCAGTTCCCACATCCTCCCCTCCTCCCCTGCCAGCCCCCCAACTATCACCCTACCTATCACATATCCTTTCTGCTCCCCAGGGAACCAGGGCACTTTTAAGTAGGGGTTGACTAATTAACAAACTTTGAAGGTGTATGTCATTGATGGAAAAATGTTAAATAATTTTCAGAACTCTTTTCCAAAATATGAGCCTATAATTCATATTTTTCAATGATATCTAAAACACCTCTACTAAGGCTAAAATGAAATGCATATAGAACAATAATATTTTCACAGCCCAAGTATTCAAATCAGTATTGTAAGGGAAAATCTAAGGTAAATACAGAAAAAGTCCATGTCTAATTTTAAATTGTAAGAGTGAATAAGTAACAATAAATAGAATTGATTATGCTATATTTAAACCATACAGCAAGGGATTACTTGGAAATAATCAATACAGCATCCTATACTAAAAGCAACATGAAAACCTGACTGTGAGAATGCTAGCTGCATACCTTCATACCACAGAATATAAATAATAACCCAGTATAGAGTTAATTTTCAGTAAATGTTACTTCTCTTCTTTCTCCTTATAACTTGATATCAGTGCCATAGTTTAGCCTGAATTTTGGACCAGTGGGTGAGCAACAAGCTAAAACAACTCTGTACAATAAAAGAACTTCTGGAAGTATCACCATCCCTGATCTTAGGCTCTACTACAGAGATATCATAATAAAGCACAGCATTGGTATTGGCATAAAAACAAGCAGGTGGATGAATTGGAATCGAACCAAAGATCTACACACAAATCCACTTACCTATGATCATATTATTTTTGACAAAGAAGTCAAAATTATACAATGGAAAAAAAGCATCTTCAATAAATGGTACTGGCATAATTGGATGTTGACATGTAGAAAAATGCAAATAGATTCATATCTATTACCTTGCACAATACTCAAGACCAAGTGTATCAAAACTTCAACATTAATCCAGTTACACTGAAGCTGATAGAAGAGAAAGTGGGAAATAACCTTGAATGAATTTGCACAGGAGACAACTTCCTAAATAGAACACCAATAACAAGACACTAAGATCAGCAATTAAAAAATGGGACCTCATAAAACAGAAAAGCTTCTGGAAAGCAAAGGACACTGTCAACTGGACAAAATGGCAGACTAAAGAATAGGGACAGATCTTCATCAACCCCGCATCTAACAGAGGGCTGATCTCCAAAATATAAAAAAGAACTCCAGAAAATAGACATACCAAATAATTCAATTAAAAATTGGGTACTGGCTTAAACAGAGAATTCTCAAAAGAAGAATCTCAAATGGCAGAGAAACAATTAAATATCCAACATTGTCAGCCATTAGGAAAATGCAGATCAAAACAACTCTGAGTTTTCATCTTATACCTATCAGATTGGCTAAAATAAAAAAAAAAACACAAATGACAGCTTATCATAGAGGGTTTTGGAGCTATGGATATACTCTTCCATTGCTGGTGGGATTGCAAACTTGTACAGACACTTTGAAAATCAATATGATGGTTTCTCAGAAAACTGGGAATCAATCTATGCCCCAGACACAGCTATTCTACTCTTGGGCATACACTCAAAGGATGCACAATCATACCACCAGGACACTTGCTCAACTATGTTCACAGAAGCTTCATTTGTAGTTGTCAGAACCAGAAAACAACCCATATGCCCCTCAACCAAAGAATGGATAAAGAAAATGTGGTACATTTACACAATGGAATATTACTCAGCTGTTAAAAACAATGACATCAGGAAATCTGAAGGAAAATAGATGGAACCAGGGAAAAATCATCCTGAATAAGGTAACCCAAACCCAAAAAGACAAACATTGAGGCCTGCCCCTTTCTAAACAGAAACAGAGGAAGAATGGATTGAGGGAGAAGAAGGTGGAAAACTGGTCAGATGTCAAATTAACTAATTAAAGTTTTTAAAGTAATAAAAATTTCAAGATATAGACTTACAGTTTGTAAAAAGTAATCTAAAAATTCTACAGTCCCAAAAATTTTAACAACTGTTAAATACTGCATTCTGAAGTTATCAGGATTATCCCCTTTACAAAGCTAAACCAATTTCTTGGATAATATGTACATATTAGAAGCCCAATCTATACCTCTTCTCTGTTTTATGTTTGTACCTTATTAAACTTTTCAGCTAAAATACCTTGCTTCCTCATGTTGTGAGGTGAAATCTAGAGAAGTCAGTTGCATATAAATTGAAATTACCCACCAATTCTAGACTCATAGCATACTCATGGGCTACACTGATAAGTCCTTATTCCATGGTGGTAAGGCTTAGTTACAAAGAGGAGTTCATACAGATGAAACTGATAAACAACTGCATGGAAGCTTCTCAGGCCACACTTAATCAAAGGGAAAAGCAAGCACAAGTAGAATGGGAAGGTAAAGATCAACACTTGACATTTTTTCCTTAGTAGATTTATGGATTTCCATATTCTTAAATTGTTGTAGGAATGAAAAATGCACAGTCCCATGCAGATTGAGAATGTCTTATGGAAAAGATAGGTACAGAGAAAATACAGCTGGGTGACAGAGAGGTACTTCTCTGTGAGAAGGTTGTTAGATGGCAGAGAACTTACTAGGCTAAAACATTCATATGAGTGAATGAAGACCATGAACTTTGATGTCTCTTACTTCATCTCCTAGGCAAGAGCATTTCATCAAAGGGTACCCTGACTGTCTTCCTGATGACTCCTTTTCATACTTCATGGTAAATGAATACAAGAGTGAAATAGAGAATAAGAGGGGGTCTTTTGGTCAGATTAGGGAGGGGTAAGCTGATTCTTCCCCCAAAGTTATGGCAGCTCATGTTTCTAATGGGGCACCTAAGAGGCATTCCCATGACTTGTGAGTTTCTATATAGAAGAAGAAATAATTGTGTAACTGAAATATTTTTTTGCCATTGAAAATTTAATAGTGAAATTCTAATTCTGCTTTAGAATGTATGTGAGTGGAGAGGCAGATGGTGAGGCATGGAAAATTTTATAGAATCTTGGGGAAGGGTCATAAACAATGTATGGTTGGATATAAAGTGTCTCCTTAAAAGTTAAAGTCTTGGTCTTCAAGTTCTGGGTCTGGTCAAGATGAGGTGATTAGTTTACCAGGGCTCTGCCCTAATCAAAGGACTGACCCACTAATGGATTTGAATAGTCCACTGGCAATGTAGCATTACTATGGAAGGTTCAGCATCATTGAATGGAGATGTTCATTGAGAGCATGAACTGGAAACACTAACTTGGCCCTATTTCCTTCCCAGTACTATGTTCTGACTCCTTGTGATGAACACTGTTCCATGCCCCTTCACCATGATGCTCTGCATCACTATGGACACAGAAGCATCAGAATCAGCTGAATTTGAGCTGAACTTACTGAAACCACAAGCCAAATTAAATCTTCCTTCCTTTAAACTGTTCCTCCCAGGTATTAGTCAGAGTGACAAAAATAAAATAAAATAAAATAAAATCTGGGTAAGAACTGAGCCAAATTCCTAGAATCCAGTTGTAGAGAGGGAGAAATGATGAGCAAATTGGTCAAAACCAGGCTGGGAAAACCCATAGAAACAGCTGACCTAAACAAGGGGAGATCGTGGACCCCAGACTGCCAGCTGGGAAACGAGCATAGGACCAAACTAGGTCCCCTGAATGTGGGTGTCAGTTAGGAGGCCTAGACAATCTTTGGGGCCTCTGGAAGTGGAATAGTGTACGAATGGAGTTTGGGAACCCACTCTACACAGAGGGATACTTTCTCAGCCTAGACACATGCAAGAGGGCCTAGGCCCTGCCCAAAGTGATGTGAAAGACTTTGATGATCCCCATGGAAGGCCTCACCCTCCCTGGGGAGCAGAAGGGAGGATGGGAGGTCAGTCCTTGGTGGCCATGGGAGGATGGAAAGGAGAGGGAACTGGGATTGATATGTAAAATAAGATTATTTCCAATTTAAATATAATTTTTCAGGTTACGCAGCCATGTTCAAAAATACCCAATTGCTGTGTGCATATTAAGTGATAAGTATTGTAATTACAGAGTGAGTCAAGTGATACTCTTTGTAAATAAAGTTGTTTCTCCATTGGCCCTTTAAAAAAAATCTGGGTAACACAAAGAATATATGCTAATAAGCAGGGAATTTGAGACTATTAAAAAAAGTACTGTGTGATCTTGCAACATTAGGATTCCTTGATGCAGCAACCAAAACAATGATATTCCATATACGATCATGTAAAGAATCTTTTACTGCAAACATTTTACTCACCTTCATTGCCGAATGTGACCTACCCACTGTGTCTTAATAGATAATGGCATTCATATCATTTTGTCTAATATGATAATGGATAAAACAGCTTTCAAATTTACATCTCATTCCTATTATCAAAACTTTGCTCATGTCACAAAACAAAATAGCCATATGTGCATGAGAATGCCATTTGAGAGTGGAATAAATGGCCCTTCTCAGTGTTTTGACTGCTCAGTACTTTAAGAAAAGCAAGTATTCACATATTATACATCTCACCCCCAAAGAACTCTGATATAGATTGTATGGAAATAAAACTCAATTCAATTTTAACATTAGTTAAACCATATTACAGCTCTATTGATTTGTAAGAGTTCAGACTACAGTGGATAGTATGGCATTAGGATTGTTACTTGAGGGTCTGGCAGTGACAAGGGAAAGCGCAGAGAGTGCTGAGTTTTATGTCTCTCTCTCTCTCTCTCTCTCTCTCTCTCTGTCTCTCTCTCTCTGTGAGGATATTAGACAGCTGTGATAGTGCCTTGCTGTCCTTAGTATATAGTCATTCTCATTCTGATTTTAATTGTTTGTAATGTGAGGCTTATGTCTGTCACCAAATAGAAATGCATACAGTGAAAATTCTGAAGACTTACTTAGACTCTTAAATAAATTTTGACTGCAATAAACAATACTAGTTTAAGAAGAAAAATCAATCACTTCAATTCGAGTCTTTGTTTATTTCATGTAATTTAATGAGTGAAACTAATGAGTCCTTGGAGGTGATCTTGTCAAGCACTGATTTTGGACGAGGAAATGGAAAAGCTAATTTAAGTCTTGTGTGGTAGACTTGGTAGAGAGAATGGCTAAGAGGGAAGAAGTCTCCAGTGCCAGGCTGTTGGTACATTCTACTCCTGAACACCTTCCATGATCATAAATGATGATAGGAAGCCCCAGTTCACACTGGGAAGGAAATTGAGTGAAATAACTCGAAGCTGTAAGCATTCCCCAAACATTGTGTTCTATTTACCCTTTGTACTAAAGAAACAAAGTCCTTGTTTTATCAAAACCTTGAATCTGTTAAATATCAACTTCTCTTTAATGATTAAATCCTTGCTGAACTTTTATGTCAGGATGTTTGTATTAATTGAACAATGATTTATGGTGCCTGTATGTAAGTATATTTGACATTATGATCTAATGTAGACTTTTAACCTTAAGGATGGTTTATGTTCCAAAGCCACTTTGTTAATTCACTGTGAAGACGCACATATGGCTATCAAAACACTGCTTTTGTAATCTATGATTTTTGTGATGCATTATATAAACAGCACTGAAGAATTTATAATGCTGCTTTGTATGAAAAGGCATTCAAAATTCTACACTGTGAATTCCATAATATTTGTCCACTCCAGGCAATGGGAATAGTTTCCATTTTGGACTCAGTTGATACAAGATCCTCTGTAGCATGACATTGTAAGTCTTTGGTTTAGTAGATGTCATCTCTTTTGCCACTATGCCTTGCTATGTCACCATAGACATGTTGTCAGTATGACTTTCCTATGTCACCTTCACCTCCTCCTCCCCTACACACACACACACACACACACACACACACACACACACACACACACACACACCTTTCCTTACCATTCTATTCTTCTAGGGTAACTTTAAAACCATGAGTTGATCATCACCTTCTGGATCTCCATGGTACATATTTCTCTGCTTGCTTTGAAAAAGGAGGAAGAATTCTCAGCGTTCATAGTTAGGAAATTCATAAACTAAGGATTCTGCATCCCCCTTCAAAGCTTGGGTTTCTATTTCACATTCTCATTGTTACACTTCTCATGTATACACCTTAGAGAAAAACTGAATTATAGAACCCAAGAGTTCACTAAGAAGGAGGGAAGAAGGATAATGAGGATGTTGGGTAAATGGCCATGTAGGAGCTAGGATACTGTTGGGGAAATTTAAGTAGTTATTTCTTGAATAAACAAATACAAGAACAAATAAAAACTGGAATTCCCTTGAACAAATGAGTTTTTTTGTTAAATAACAATTTAAAAAATTAAATATAATTACATCATTTACCCATCTTCCCTTTTCTCCCTCCAACCCACTTTATGTATCTTAAATATAAATACAATCTGTTCCATTTGTCATGAGCTTTGAAGACTAAAAAGATAGAAAATCACATGTTTTATCCCTTCTGAGTTTGCTGCCTTGGGAACACAGAAGCTCCTGCTGTATGGTCAGTAGTTCAGTAGGATGACAGGTGTCCCAAGGCTCTCACAGTATGGTTAGAGATATGGAAGCTTGGTGAAAAGTATCTAAGAGCCTGCTGCTCTGTTGCTCCACTCCTCGATGACCTTGTACATGTCTTTCATTTTCTAAGTCTTTCATCACTTGAGAAATAATATCCTGTAAAGGATAAATAATTGGAAATTAAAATACAAACTAAGATCTACAATGTGGAGATGTGTGTCTGTTAAGCATTTGAATCTGAGTATTTTAAATTTATTCATTATTTATTTATTTTTATTTTTCTGAAGCAAGTTCTTCTATGTTCCCCTCGATGGCCTGGAGCTTGCCTCAAAATCATAGGCAATTCTCCTGACACTTATGAGTGAGAGGATTACAGACATGCACGACAATGCTGAGCTTTGACCTGAGTAAAATTTCAAAATATTCCAATAGTTTTGTCGACACAAATTGGTAGACCTGCAGACACACAGTGCCTCAGTTACCACCCAGCTGGCAGTGTGTGAAGTTCTGTCAGCACAGTACTTGTATGGCTGATAGTCTCCCTTTCTCACTGAATGTTTGAGTACCCTAGTGACACAGACGAAGAAGGATCTAATTAGACTGTTCCATTCCTCCACTCCTTACTTTAGTGGAGAGCCTATTCCACATAAAGGGAATAATAAGAAACCATTCTCCCTGAACTTCCATTCAGTCCTAGTCGTGAAGGCATTCACTTGAGCAGAGTGCATCCTTTACTGAAGAATAAGGAAAACTAACACATTTTTTTCTCAACATAAAAACACTGGCTGGGGTCAAGCCACAAGTTACTTGCTGAGTTGTAGCTGAGTGTGGCTTATTAAAGCTATTTGCTCTGAGAGTACGTGGTAAGTCACTTGGCTCATTGTGATATCTGGTTTCCTCTCCGTAGCAAGAACCACACATGTGAGGCCATAATGAGTTTAATTAAAGTCAATGGCAGCTAATAATTCAAGCCTTATAGATGCAATTTAGAGACAAACAAAATTCTGAAGTCAAAACATGAAAACGCCACTTAAGTAGAAGTTTTAATCATGTACATAAAATAAAATCACCAATTATTGGCTGGTGGAATTCAAAGATCTGATTTCTAGTATTAGATTTAACTCTAGCTGACTAGAGTTTCTTTTGTTTTGTTTTGTTTCGTACGAATTAAAATGAGACAGAGAGAGAGGGAGAGAGGTGCAGTGAGGGAGGGAGAGAGGGAGGGAGGGAGAGAACAAACTTTTACAGGGATACCCAGTAGCATGTTTATATGTATTGACCACTTAAAAATGAGTTAAGCATGGTAATATAACATAAAACTCTTGCAAAATTTTTATTTTTAAAATGACATGCAAAATGAAGAATGAAAAGAACTGTGGCAGAAGAAAGGCAGTAGTTCAGTAGTTAAGAGGGTACTTCATTAACTCTTAGTCTCTTGTTCTCAAATAAAGCTAGATTGTTACATCTTCCTAGAAAGACTTAATATGAGTTATAATGAGGTTAAATATTGTGAAGAATTTATCACTTTTGCAGGATGTACTATTAAGTGTCATGTATAATTAAAAGAATAATTTGGAAAAGATTCATTTCTAAAACACGGATTTAGTCTGTAAGGAATTAAGAGTCTTGATAGCTGGAGGTGCCCACCCAGGTCCTGTGAATTTGTACTCTGTGGTGACTTAAGAAAACAGATGAAACACTGCAAATCAGTAGCTAAATATTTATTTATACTTTATGTTAATGGACTATTGTTCTGCTGCATCCACACTTACCCAAGTCTTTTGCTTCTTACAACCTATTGAAATCTTTCTTCTTTGAGAGGAGTTTCCAGTTTAGAGTTGCAGAGGGAGAATACGAATCTCAGGGCCATCCTGCTCATATTGTCTTCACTTGGACTTCAGTGATTTATACTATTCATAGACTCCAGGAAACAGTAATGCTGTCTTTTATAAGAAATGAAAATATATCATTGGAACATGTAAAATTCAAAGACAGAAGCAATCAATTTTTGAACTGAGAAATTTACATTGTTTCAATTCTCATAAGCCAAACATCAACCCTTCTGCCATTAAAAATGTTACACCTGCTGGAGAAAGAATGCTCATGCCTTTGGAGAGTGCCCAGCATAGTCTCCTTTGAAAGGTAGGTGATTGAAAGTCCGCATTCTAAAATATTTAAATTTAGCTCAGTGTCACAAAATTTCACATAACTCTTTGATTACATATTGATGTTTTAAGCTAAAATTATTGTGTTGTTTATATACCTGAATATTTGGAACACATTCTTCATATTCCATCATGAAAATATTTTACATAATTTTTGAATAATAAATGATGAACTATGATCCTCTCCATGCACAGTAAATGTTAAATACCTCATTGTTTGCAGACATTAAGCCATAAGTGTTATTTGCGATCTTACAAAATCCTGACCCCTTTAAAAGCCAAACAGCACTACTATAGGCCTTCCCTAGCAACTGTATTCATAATGGCAATCTCCTCCAGTCAGTCAAACTAAATAAACCATCAAGAATTCCAAGCTAGAAATGAGTTGTTGAGGGCTCCCGTTATCATGTCGGGACTGAGGTCATGGAGGAAACCCGAATGTTATTTTCACTAGTGCTGGCCTGCCAGTTAGTGTTGGAATTAGATTTTAGTGAAGGTGAACTTCGCCATTGCTGATACTGGCAGAAATGCACTCAAAATTCTTGTAAGGGCATCAAAAGGTTTGTGAATCCACTACTCCCCTTTATTATTTCCTTGTCTTGAGTGTCTTCTGTTGATCTAGAATGCCATGGCTGTGGACCAGGGTTTGTGATCACCAATTTGTCTGGCGCTGCTGGGTGTCAAAGAAACATCCTGAGTACAGTTTAGCATTGCCCGAGAGGGGGCCTGGGGCTTGGTGAAATTCTGGTTAAACATTAGCAATAATAGCAAAGTCTTTTTATTCCCCCCCCAAGTGGTATGCTTAAAAAGAAACTCTCTGCTTTTTGAATGTGTTTGTGTTAAAGGGAAACTTTATAAAATATTAGTCACATGTTCATTAGCTAAGCATCTTAGCAGGTGAGAGGGCATGCAGAGGAGGCTCTGGTGTTTTTCCCAAGAACATGGTTCCTACTCTCACACCTTTCTGGCACAGTAGTTGTAGGTGAGGACGCAGGTCTGTCATACTTCCTAGAAGAAAACACACTTGAGAAGTCTTTCTGCATCCAGAACCCCACTCCATTTCCTTTCCTTGACTCAGATATCCAGATTTTAAGTCAGTTGATTTAGCACAGAATCCCATAGGAAATGATTTAAAATGATCAGCATTCGTAAAATGTCTTTTATGGCAAAAGCAACATATGGCAAAGGTTACTTTTTGACTCTATAGCTTAAAACAATGTTTGGAAGTTATAATTGGACCATACAACCACAAGATAACACACCTTATATGCTTAATGTATTTTCACTCAAGGGTTAAATATACAGAGATACCAGTTACAGTCACCACCAAGTATATAAAATTGAGCTGTGAGTTCATCTCTCTGAAATCAGGTATAAAGTAGCAAGATAGCTTTAAAAAGTCTTTATTCTTTCTTGTCTTCTAGATCAATCCCTAAGATACCATTTTTTTTTTTTTGCAGGAGTAAATCCTGAGATAAATCCTTTGTACTGAGATACCTAGTAGTCTTCCCTAGTAGCTAGAATAATTTTAGGAGTGCTCCCCCATAAAAAGAGTCTCAGGATTTCATCAGGATGGCATTTTAAATACAGTGCACAAGACACAGAATCTTTATTGACATATTGAGGAAAGGAAAGAATTAGTACCATGAAGACCCTCTAAAATAAATAAACAATAGCGTTTGAATGCATTAGGCTAATGATCTGAGAGGCAAAGGTTGGTGATCAGGAAACTATTCCCCCAGACAGCTTGGATGCCAAGACAGAAGCATGAGCCCATGGTATACCTCCTGGATGGTCAACCATAAGGCAACTTAGATTTGAACACTTCATATTCTTGTTTATAAAACATTTCAGAATTATTTATTACATCTGTTGAGCTTAGTAGTATAACCTTTGTCCTGGATTTGGAACAATAATGGGCATTTTCATATCAGTCTGACGTCAACATTTGAAATACACCCAAACCCAAATAGTCTCAAGATTAGAAATAGCCCATTATATCATGTCCTCAAAAATTATAGCCTGAGACACAAAGGATCTTTTAAAACTGATTTTTGAAGGTTATGTTCTTTAAAAATGGAACCTAAAGAAACATCATGTTCTCTGCTACAAATGTCATTCTCTTTCTCTTGCAGCCAACAACAGTCAGCAGGATACAGAGATCTGTTACTCAGGGGCAATTGTTGTGGGATATTTGTACACTATGATAACATATTGCTGTGATTGGTATTATAAAAAGCTTAATATCCAGTAGGTAGGCAGGAAAGATATGGGGGCTTCCAGGAAGAAAATCTGTGAACAAGAAAGGCAGAGTCACAAGGGAGACACAGAAAGAAAATGGAAGATGCAAGATGAAAGAGGGGGTAATGCCATGTGGCAGAACACAGATTTAAAAATATGGGTTAATTTAACTTATACATGCTAGTTGAGACAAGCCTAAGCTAAAGGCTGAGCTTTCATAACTAACAATAAATCTCTGGGTCATTATTTGCAGGCTGGTGGTCTACAGATAGTCCAACAAGGAAGCTTGCTATAGGCAATGGCTAAGTAGACTTGCTTGTTTGTAAGAGAAACTGCTGCCTGAGTCCTACCACCTAGCTCCTTCTTTACCTCCAGCTAAGGATCAATTAAGTATATTAGCCAGATGTGGCGAATCATGTTTTAATTCATTCTAGAGGTAGCTTGGGAGTTCAAAGTCAGCCTCAGATCAAAAGCAAGTTCTAGGTCAGCCTGGAGCTACTTAAAATCCTGTCTCAAAATAAAAACAAAAGAAAATAAAAGCAGCATATGCATAGAGAATTTATCAAAGGCAGCAAGATGCAAATAGTCTGAGTCATGTTGTCAAATGCACAATATTGCCTGTGAAGCTAGAGTGGAGCAGAAACGATGCCTGAGCACTCTGCTGACTTTGGAGGTAAAGATTCTGTACTTTCTTTTACAGAAAAGTAGAGTAAGGCAATTAAAACGCAGGCTGTTCCAGATTTGGAAAATTAGAGGGTACAGGACTCATTAGTAACTAAAACATGGTTGAATCAGAAAAAGAAATCAGCATGTTGGGAAATAAGGCTTAAGTATTTAAGGGCAGAAGGAAGCCAAACCCCTTGCTCCCATCACTTACTGAGTGGACAAAGTGGGTCACTATTGATGGGCATTCCATCTCTGTATGAAAAACCCAAGAACAACTATTGTACTTTTAATACATAGATATTCATACTAACTCTACATCTCAAAAGTTATGCGAATCCTTTGCATAATTTCACTATTTACACATACTGGACTTCAGATTTTTATAAAGAACCAATGCTTTTCATTTCATGATTCCTAGGGCATGCCCATTAGAATAGAAGTACTTTAGGACAATTTTAAGGGTAGTTTAGAGAACTGGAAGTAGTGAATATTCAATAAAAATGTAGTTACACCAGTTTCTTTACTGACTCAGAATTTTTGATATGTAAATATTATAATCTCTAACATTTTTACAATACATTTTGAACATTTGAGAATTTTATAATAATTTATTATTTCCCAAAGCATATTTGACTGCCAGATCCTACTCTTTAGGATTATCTAATTGTGTTAGAGAAGAGAATTTTGCAAACATTATTCCACTAGCATTCTGTCACTTCCCAATGCTACAACTCTAAGGTAACTGCATAAGGTAGAGGAAAAAAAGGATATGATGCTTAAAAAAGCCAAGTTTGTGTCAAGTTGAGCTTGATTGATTGATGCTAGATGCCAGGCCATGAAAAGGAAATTGCAGGTCTGAATTCAGTGCTGAGCATGATGCAAATATTTAAGATTCTGAGATGATCCTATTTAATATAGGTTGTCATGTTGCAATGTAATGACCAAGGTTTATAGAATCTGGGAGTGTCTAGACTAAGACCTCTCAGAAAACAACAAGATCCCAGTTCTATTTTTCCTATTCATCTATCCCACTGTTTTCACCAGACCTTTAATTATCAGTCTCACTGCTCTTAGTATGCCTGACCAATCCCTTACAGACAAAATCAAATGGATATAATTTCTAGAATTGTTTGTTACTTAAGAATCAATAGACTAGTGATGGGCAAAGTCTTTCTGTGTATAAGTTTGTCTTATTGGTTGATAAATAAAGTACTGTTGGCCAATAGGGAAGCAAGATGGATGGGACTAGGAATCGAGGAGGATTCTGGGAAATGTAGTTAAAGAAGTCTTGTGATACGGACAGGAAGTGACATAGCAGGCAGACTCAGAACATAAACAGGGACAAGCAAGAAATCACTCTCTTCCTCCTCCTCTCTACTCTGGAGGCACCATGTGAGCCCAACAATAGAGGATGCATGCCTCTGGCATCCTCAATCAGATAATTGACAGAGATAGCAGATAAGAAATCCTAGTCATTGGCCAGCAGCATTGTAATTGATTTAAGTGTCTGTGTGTTATTTTGGGCACCCATGTGGTGGTGGGGCATGGCCAGCTAATGGAAACATTTATCACTACAGGCTAGTTTTTAACTACCTTTTAAAATAATTCCTATGTGCATTTAGTCACCAGATTTTGGGACTTAATTTTGAGTTGAGAGGACCTCATTTTGTTTGTTTCTGGGTTGAGAAAATGGATCTGTACTTGTTTGGGAACATGTGTGATATTTCATAACATTTTTCCATGAACTCTGTGAAAGCTAGATTATCAAATACTTTCCTGGTAAATACATAAGACTATAAATATATGTTACTTGAAAAAAATCTGTTAATTTCCTCTTCCTTATCTGTGATTAGCAAGAAATACTGTCAAACCCATGACTAACAAATTCCTTTAAAAGTCATGTTCCTTGCATAAGCATACTAATTTTGTGAACTGCATCAGCTCACTACTATGCCTAAGTCTAATTTCCAGTACCTCAGAATCTGAACTTAAAGTGTGATGGTAGAGTCAAGTGAGCTCTTGAAGCCATATGATGTCTCTATGAAGAGAAGAGGTACTCAGACAAAAGATGGACAGTCCATAGCACAAAGATGCATTCAGACTTTCATTTGCAAGTCTAAGGACACCAGAGAAGAGCAGAAGCCAGAGAGAAACAAGGAAGAATTCTCCCCACAGGTTTCAGAGGAGAGTCAGTCTTGCTAACATCTTACCCACCTGAAATGTGAGAAAAGAGATTGTGACATTAGGCTGTCTGGTTTGTGTCTGTGTTATATCAGCTGAAGGAAAGGTATCTAGTTCATTTTGCTTTATTTTTGAGTTCAAGGGGAAGAAAAGGCAATGGGATAGGACTGGATCCCTCTGTGATCACATGAGGCAATGGTTCCTCCAGCTGCTGTGTTGACAGCAAAGCAGTCTCCACCAATAAGATTCACTTGAGTGTAAACAGGAGCAACCTATTGTTCACCAGATGGATTAGAATAGATATGTGTGGTTACAGAGATGGAAGGGAGGACATGTTGGGAAAACTCAAAATCCCAAAAACTATTCTTTAAAATTTTTTCATCAGCATAGTGAATGGCAGTACCCAATATTAATACATAATTATCATATAAGAACATTATGATGTAAGCATTTCATAATGATAATTTGCTGAGACATTCATTCTGTTTGTGGGAGAAGAGAGGAAGAGAAGGAAGAAGAATTATATAACACAAAAAGATCATTGTTTTCTGTTTTTGTATATCAATTTTATGAAATTAAAAATTAATGTTGACACCATGAATAATAATAGATACACTTTATAGGCCAAATTTTAAATGTCTTTAGCCCTTTGACTATGTTGAGTTTTACTTACATGAAACACGGTGATCAGGCACCATTTTCCAGGTGAGAAAGTGAAACACTTTGTAGACAGAAGTTTCTGTCCCACCTGGTCCTGCAGCCTTTCAGTACCAAATAAACGAACAGAGGCATATATTAATTTTAAACTGTTTAGCTGATGGCTCAGGCTTACTCTTACAATTTAAATTAATCCAGAATTCTTATCTATGTATAGCCACGTGGTTTGGTACCTTTTCTCAGTAAGGGATTGTCATCTTGCTTCTTGACATCTTCTCTGACTTTCCTCTTCCCAGCAGTCTCTTAATCTGGTATCCCAGTGTCTTCTTTCTGCCTGGCTCCTGGCCAATCAGTGTTTTATTAAACTAATACATACGAGAGTGACAAATCTTTACAGTGAACAAGAGTATTATCCCACTTCAGAAGTTTAAACAAGGTGTGGTGTTGCATGTACATAGTCCCCAGGGGGTAGTGTCCTTGAGTTCAAGGCTAGTGAGGATATCATAGCAAGACCAAACCACATGCCATGAAGAAATAAAGAAGCAAAGGAGGAAATAAAGGAAGAGAGGAAAGGAGGGAGGGCGGGAGGGAGGGAGGAAGGGAGGGAGGGAGAGAGGGAGGGAGGAGAAAGGAAGGAAGGAAGGAAGGAAGGAAGGAAGGAAGGAAGGAAGGAAGGAAGGAAGGAAGGAAGGCAAGAGCAAAGAAAGGAACGAAGGAAGAGATTCAGGCCTAATTATAGGTACATAGCCCTAAAAGGAGCTCCATTCAAGTCTGCATCTATCAGACTCTGATTTATACTCTTAAATGCTGTAGCTCTGAGTTGACACTTATTGCAGACTCTAGGAGTGATTTACCATTGATTTTCTTAAAAGAGATAATAATATGTATAAAAGAAAAACATCTCTCAAGTTAGCAGAGAATGATGGGTTAGTTTTATATTCTGGGCACTGTTGAAAATTCAGGGAAATATTTAACCACTCTAGTGGCAAACTATTATATACAGCTTCTCTGATGTGTATAATAACTTTTGGCAAGCTAACAGCTTTGTTTTAGTAATGTTTTCATTACCTGTAGTCCTAGCTCATTAACAGTGAGAAAGAAGATTCTCTGAATCCACATACTGAAACTGAGAAAATGGGTGCCCTGCCCCAGGCCACCAGTGAGTGCTAGTACACTGGGTGCTTGGAATAAACAAGAATCCTTCTTTTTTTACTGATAAATTTTGCTCTTTGACAATTCCATACATGTATATGATGCATTTTGTTTACTGTACCACTCCATGCCACATATATAATATTTATTGTAGTCAGGAACATTTAAGGCATTCATGAATATACAGTGTGTTTATTTGCACCCCTCTGATGGGGTATGTCTTGTTTTTATGATGTGAATATATGTTTCTTTTATTCATTTAATAAAACAATGATTGTCCAGCAACCAGGCAGGAAGTATAGGCGGGGCTACCAGGCATGAAGAATTCTGGGAAGAGGGAGGAAGAGAGTGAGCCACCAGGAAGATGCCATGTAGCCACCAAAGGAGTAACAGGTACAGGCATTCTCTGGTAACCAAGATCACATGGTGATGCAAAGGTTAATAGCAATGGTTTAATAATTAAGAGTGAGGTAACCAATAAGAAGCCTAAGCTATCAGTCAACAGTTTCTAATTAATATAAGCCTGAGTGTGTGTATTTAGAACTAAACAGCTGCAGGACTAAGTGGGACAGAACCTCTGTCTACACCCCTCTTCCTCAACTTTCTTAATTGTTTTGTTTCAGCATGTGGCATCTCTATCTAAAACTCAATGTCCAAAATTTCAACTCAAAGGAACAATGTCTCATTTGTGTATTGAACTTTTCTTCTTGCTAAATTTAGTGTGGTTTTTAAAACATCCTTTTCAAGTTCAGTTGGAGTGATCTAGATTTGAGGTCATGTTCATCATATTGCTCATTTACCATAGCTACTGTGAATTTGAAAGGAAGGGTCTCACACTTCTGTACCTGAGGAAATTAATATTAGGAAAGCAGGAAGTTGAATTAAGGATCCTAAATAAATTAGAGCTCTATAGAGAGTTTCCTGTACTTCCATTTTGCTTCTTAAAGACAGATTCTTTCCTTGAGGTTTTCTCTTTTGCTTCATTGTAGGAAATTTTTAAAGTCCTCTGGTCTACAGAGCCATGTTGAGCTGTGTTGCTTGAAAAGCAGTTAAGTCAAAAGTCCTATACAAAATTGATACATTTGGGAGAATTTACAGATAAGCATCTTATAGATTGAGCTACCACACAATTTTTTGGGGGGAGTCACAACTTTGTTTTCCTAGAACTTAGTCAATGCAAAATGAAAAGAAATACCTACTTCTGATCTTCTATTTTTGCATGGGATCTTGAGAAACAGGCCCCAGTCAGTCTGACAAACATCTGGGAAATGGCTGTGTGCAGTGTTCAGGATTCCCACCCCATCACATTTTGCCTGGAATTAATAACAGTGGGCTCTGTATTCTGATGTGATTGGCTGCAACAGTTCCAGTAATTTAAAACACAAATATTGCTGAGAAAGCATGGTGAGGATTGGCATGCTACAGTTCTGGAAACTCTGATGTTCCTGAACAACGTGATGGGCAAAGGAAAGAGGCATCACAGGAAAAGCCTGGCAGTGGATTGGGTCGGTCTGCATTCACAGGAGAGGGCTTACAAGGCAGTAGAAACACATCAGCATACCTCAGCCCTCAAGTTTCTTAGCTTCCATTCTTTCCTTCTGGAAGGATGAATACTCCATGGTACTAGTGAATGGCATCTTTTACACTGTTTGTCAATGTCACCTACATATGTTGAGCTTCTCTGTTTCAAAGCACAGATTCCAGAGCCAGATAGAATCTCTACTAGCCTTGCATCTGGAATGCTCTCAAGCACAACTTCCCCACCTGTCAGCTGAGTAAGTAAGTACTCCCATGGTGCTGTCTTCATGAGAGACAAGTGAGATAGTGCACATCAAACACCTTACATCTCAGGCATCCCAAAGGCTCTTAGTGATTGCTATTAACTCTTGTCTATGTTTTTACTAATTGTGAATGTGCTTGTCTAGGAATTGTGAATTCCATATCAAAAATAATATCTCAAAATGTGGCTGGAATTCACTTCTTTTTAGCCTTTCTATACTGATTAGGTGGGTGCTCTATGTTGCTGCAGTTTGGTAAAGGCAAAAATAAAAAAAAAGGAAGAAAGAAGAAGAAAGGAAGGATGGAAGAAGAAAAGAAAGGAAGGAAAAAGAAAGAAAAGAAAAACCTTATTAAATTTGCAGGTAATCCCTCTTACTGTTTTATATGCTGCTCATATTAAGATGAAATTCAATAATGCAAATAAGTGTGGTGGTGGGTTTTTCTTATATATAAGATAATTCTTTATTAATTCTTTGGGAATTTCGCATCATGTCACCAAATCCTGCTCACTTTTCTATCCCATAATATTTTCCCCTTATCCCTGCAACAGCATCCCACCCAAAGAAACCTCCAAATTAATTAAAAAACAAACAAAAAACCACCTTGCTGCTTCATCTTTCCCACCTCTCCAATACCTCCTCATTCATTCTAGTGTCATTGTGAGTTTCTGGGTATGATACAGTATACCCTTTTGTCCAATCATCCCCAGGTGGTCAGATTTTTGATCATGGATAAAATGAATTAACCATTTCCATATTGGGGGAAATTCAAAGATACCGTAAATAATATAAGTACTTTAGGTGGATCTGAAGAATTTGGTGAAGAGATGAAATCTAATTGGGGGAAAATTCACAGGATTCATGCATGTGAAATACTGAGGGCAAGGAACCACCTTGGAGATGTGTCCTGCTTTCCAAATTCTTTTTTTTTTCATTTCTAGTTTTGCAAAATTGTTATTGAATAGGATGGAAAATAATAATTTAGAATTAAGGAAATCCAAATATTAGCATATCTACCTTTGAAATTAATTATTGATAGGGACAAAATTATTAAAACAGAAAGGTAAACAAAAGATCATCTATGAGGTTACTATTGAAAAGCAATAGTAATTACTGATATTAAAATAAATATTTATTTTTTTCTCTAGCAAATCTGAGATTCTCAAAAGACTATGATTGCTTCTAAGAAAATTAAATGAACAAAACCAACTCCACATTTAGCCAATCTCTCTTTGATTTGGACAAGTAGAGGATATGCATTAGACTATGTTAAGGGATCAAGCATTTGCTTCATATGCATGGGGAGTTGGGTTATCTAAACCCATAGGAAGTAAAGGACTAGAATCTATGTGCATAAGTATATTAGAACTATTTTAATATGTTTATAAGAAGGAGATCATACTTAGGATATAGGGTATTGTCTAAATTTTAAAGTTAAATGCCTCATTAACAGGTCATTCTGCTTAATCAGATCATATGAGTGTTATCAATCAAAATGGTCAGTTTTTTTAGGTTCCTTTTTTTAAGAGAATTATAATGTATTCACGTTAACATGTGAAAATTTTCTAAATATTTCAGGAAGGATTTGGGGGTGGTTTGAATGAGCATGGCCATCACGGGCTTAAAGTGTTGATGCTTGGTCCTCAGTTGGTAGAACTGTCTGGGAAGGATTAGAAGATGTGGTCTTGATGGAGGAGGTGAATCACTGAGAACGTGCTTTGAGCTTTCAAAAGCCCACTGCATCACCAGTTGGCTCGCTCATCTGCCTCCTTGTGTATCATATGTAAGCTCTCAGCTGCTGATCTGGAACCATGATTCCCAACATGACTATTACGGACTCTAGCCCCTGGTACCATGAAACTCAAATTAAATGCTTTCTTTTATATTTTTGTCTTGATTATAGTGTTTGTCACAGCAACAGAAATGTAAATAGAACATTGGGTTTGCATAAGCTATGTAAATATTTCCTGCATATCTGAAACGCAGAGAAGGAAGGAAGACTGCATATTCAGAGGGCTATGGAAAAAGAAAAAGCATGCAGCAGTGGAGGACAGATCTTCTCCTGTGAAAGTTGTGGACGCAAAATGATGACAGAATTTTCATAGTAAGATGAAGCTGAGGTCAACAGGACAATGTTTCCCTTTCTCAACCACAACTGAAGGAACCAGGTTTTTGCTTGTTTTGGGTTTTGTTTCTTTTGCAATTCCTGAAAGATGGAGGAGACACACTACTGTCTAGAAACTTCTTATTCTCCCTACCCTTACCCACCCATTATCAAGTGTAAATGCACACACATACAGGCCAAGAAAAAAAAAACAGAAAATATCTAAATGCCTTAAAGGAATATAGATTGCCCAGCAAGCCACTCCCAGTTCTAAAGGGTTCCAATATTTTAATAATTAACTCAGCACAAGTGGTGTATAATTTCTTAAGGCTAAAGAGCCAAATACAATTAATAGTTTAATAATAGGTCTTCCTTGACATGAATATTATTTGTCCACATGAAAATATCACCAATGACACCTTTGTTGGCCAGTTTCAGCAAAACTACCACGCTCTTAATGAGCATTTATTATTTATTTGACCTTCAGAGGTCTCAAGGTGCATGCACAGTTATAAAGTCATATGCATAAAACCATCTCTGCAATAAATTAAAATTAAACTAACCATGGCAGTGGTATTCCAGGAGCATAGCTTGACTTACTTGAGTAGGCCAAGTGGAAGCAATGAGTTCTGCTCTGTGTCCTGAAGGTCAAGAGAATTGGATCCTGTCAAACAAGGAAAGGCAGAAAACTGCAGAGTCCAGCAAGAAACAGCCTAGAGCCCATGGCCTGTCTACAGCAGAATCTAAGCAGGCAGTACCGTCTACCCTACTGGGGAAGCATCAGAATGAGCTACAGGCATATTAATGTGGTGCCGAAAGGAAGTTCAGCATCTCTGCCTTGTTTACCTGCTCCATAATACACAGTGGCCTTCCCTGGAGACACACATCTCTGCTATACAAACAAGATGCTTTCAGTGGAGCATATCAAAGATGATATTTTCATCACTTGAATATCCTGACAGTGAAGAGCATGAAATGCATCACCTTCTACTTAATAAGGGCTTCTTCAGTAAAGAAAGCAAATGCCTTTCCAGACAAAAGAAAAAAGTCATAGGACTTAAATAAAATGAACTTCCTGTCATGTATGTACCACGAAGTATGCAATTTACCACTGAAACCAGAGCCATATTACATGTAGTTCACTGGGCAAGTGGTCAAGGGCAATGTTATGTGCTCTTCTGAGAGCAACTCCAAACCTCTTCTTGGATCTCAGAAGGAATGCAAGTAGAGGAAGTCTTAGTTGGAGCCAAACATAGTCTTCAATCAGGCAATAACAGGAACAAGTAGAAATGTCAAAAGTAGTTGGCTCACTGAAATACACAGTGATACCAATTATGGTGACAGTCATCAAAGCCCATCACTAGCCACTGATGGGACAAAAATGACACAGCTTCACAATTTGTTTGTCTTATTGCAAAAACTTCATTGGTCTTACCTGTTCTCAATGTAGTCCCTTAGTTCAAGAACACACAAGGTCCCTTCTGAGTATGGTATTACTTATTAGATGATGCAATTGAGCTGAATAGGCGAGTTTCCTATCTGGTGGAGCAAATGTGTCCAGCTTTGCAGACTATGAGGTTTTATTTTTGTTTTGCTTCATTTTAATACAGCTATTTCTGTGCTCTCCGATATTTATGTCTTGTCTGCTACTGATGTTTCTTTTGCAATGGAGGAGGGTAGGTCAATAAAATAGGAACAAACTTCCATGATAAATAAAAAACAATCATCACTCTTTACATAATCTCATCTTACTTCCTCTCTTCCAAATATGACACTTTCCAGCATTTCCTCTCAACAATTGCTTCACAATTTTCTAGTTCTGTAAAGATGCAAAAGTACCCCTTCTAACTCCCAAAAGAAACAGTTGGTATAGCTAAAACCTACCAGATGACTTACTGGTACCCCATTTCTTCAATTTGTCACTTTTAGGATGAAAAATACCATTAGTCACAATCATATAATGCAAAGTAATATAATATATTGATTTCTGCAATAAGCCTCCAAGGTGTCTGGCTTCTCGGAACTGGAAGTTAAATATATGGACTATGAGTAGTTATATGCCTTCATTTTTTTAAACCAGGAAAACTAAAGTAGTAATGATAGCTATCAAAAGGGATTACAGATCTGAGGAAACAAGGCTCAATGGTAAATTGTTCACCTATCAAGAGTGAGAACCTGAGCTCAGACCCCCCCCCCCCCGGCATCTATATAAAATAATAGCATAGTAATACATGCTTGTAATATCAGCACTGAGGAAGAGGGGAGAAAGGAGAATTTGGGGTATTCACTGGCCAGCTACTCTACTCAATCCATGAACTTCAGGTTCATTGGGAATCCCTATCTAAAAACATAAGGCTCAGGAGGATAGACAACCAACGTCAATCTCTGTCCTCCACATTCACATTCACATGAATACACATGCATTTGCAACAGCATCTCTCTCTCTCTGTCTCTCTCTCTCTCTTTCTCTCTGTCTGTCTGTCTCTCTCTCTCTCTCTTTCTCTCTCTCTTTCTTTTATACACACACACACACAAACACACACACACACACACACACACACACACACACACACACACACACACACACACAAAGTGGTTGCTCAGAACACCTTCACTAGCTCTGAATTCTGGCCCTCCAACTCCAAGCCTACTTCATGAATGCTAGCTCTCATTCCTCCTACCCTGCCTCATGCTCACTAACCACTCAGCTGCTCAATCATACACTCTTTCCAGAGTACAGGCTAGCTCTGCACTCTTTCTAATTATGCGTAGTATCCTTACTTAGACTTTTGTGTCAGTATTCCATATTGAATGTTTCACATTTACCATGAACTGTCAGTTTTGTTGGGCCTTCCTGTAGCACGAATAATTAAAAACCCAGAGACAGATATTGGGGTTCAAGCTTCAAGCTGAAGATCAGAGAAGCAAAGCAGCCAGGCCATTAGCTCTTACCAATACCTAAGACCAAAATGGGTGATCCTGTTTCCACGAATCTTCATAGTACAATGCAGACTGCACTGCTCCCCACCAAGCCTCAGACTGCAGCCCTCTCAGTTCCTGTCTCCTCCCACTTTATATTCCTCTCTCCTCCCAGCCACATCACTCCTGCCTCCACCTCCCTAGTTCTGGGATTAAAGGAATGTGAGCCCAAGTGCTGAGATCTCCTTTGTGTGAGCTGTTTCTCTTTTAGACTGCATCAATTTTGTATAGCTCACTGTTGCCTTGAACTAAAAGAGATCCATCTGCTCCTGTCTGCTGAGCCCTGGCATTAGAGGCTTGTACCACTACCACCTGGCCTCTATGGCTAGCTAGTGTGGCTGATGGAATAAAAGGTTTGTATCAGCACTGCCTGGTTCTTTGCATTTTGATCTCCAGTTGATTTTATTCATCATAAACAATTGTATCACCACACCTTCCTTTCATCATAAGCATGTAAAGAAAATCTCACCGCATGTGAAAACCTCCATAGTTAAGAACAATGGACATTATGCCAGAATTAAATTCAAACTAGTTTTCCCATTGTTACTCACTACACCTCAGTAAGGTTCTCATCCATAAAAAGGGCGATGGGATTTTCCTGGGATCCATGGATAAACAAATGAGATAACATATGCAAATCACTTAGCACTTAGCAAATCACTTGGCTTTGAGTTTAGGAAAGACTAGAGAAAGTGTGGCTGTGATCACAATCAAAGCCCCAAATTAACAGTAGTTTGCAACTATTGGAGACAGTAGACTGCCTTGGCTGTTGATGTTGCTGTAGGATTATCCAAGCTTTCCTCAGTGACCATTCTTCATTGCCAGCTTGAGCAGACTGAGATCCATCCAGCAGACTAAAGGGATCATCTCTCTGAGTATGTGTGACATTCTTTGCACAGCTCAACCTATTGCACTGGAACATAACCTTGGGTACAGAGGAAGAAATGAGGGTGCAGAACTTTTAAAAGAACACATATAATGTTCTCATATTTAGCTATTGACAAGCAGAATGAATGAAGTAACTAACTCTGAAATATACATATTTTTAAATTTTAAGCTTACAAGTTGTATTTAGCATGGTACACACCTTGTTGTATCTGCTGCCCACACTCATAACTGTGTTATTTTTTTGTTTTCTTTTTCTTTTTTTTCAAGCACCTTTATATATGATAATGCAATAGCTGTTTTTATGTTAATTTGACAGAAGCTAGAGTTACATAAGAAAGGAGCCTACCAATTTAAAAAATTCAGGTTATAGGCAAGCCTGTAGGCCAGTTTCTTAACTAGGGATTGATGTGGGGGCTCTATCCCATTGTGAGTGGTGCCATCCCTAGGCTGGTTGAGCAAGCCATGAGAAACAGTCAGTAAATAACACTCCTCCATGTCCTCTGCATTAACTCCTGTTTCTAGGTTACTGCCCTGTTTGAATTCCTTACCTCCTTTATATTTTTAGATACTTATTTTATTTTTATTAGTGTGTGTGGTGTGTGTGTGGGGGGTGTGCAAGCAGGCCCTCAAAGGCCAGAAGAAGAAATTGAGTCCTTAGAAGCTGGAGTTACAAGTGGCAAGGAAGAGAGCTTTGGTCCTCTGAAAGAACATCAAGGACTCTTCACTCATCAGCCATCTCTCCAGATTTTGTTTGCTTACTTTATACAGCATAATGCCCTTTTTTTTTAAGTAGCCAAGGGCTGAAGAAACGATTTAGCAGGTAAAGGCACCTGCTGCCAAGCATGATGCCCTGATTCTGACTCCTATGTCCTATATGGTGATGGAGAGGACTGACTCACAAAGAGGTCCTGTGATCTCATCATATGTGCTTTGGTGTACAGACACACACACACACACACACACACACACACACACACACACACACGCTCTCACACACACACTAAATGTAATTTTAAAAACATTAAAAAAGTGTGAATGGTTTTTATAGTTCCTATAATAATAACTAAATAGGTAACCAAAAACTCAGATGTCAATGTTGTGTCTATGAATGATAAGTAAAAATATTTGCTAAACATGCAAAAATGTAAGCTATGCTATAAGGGCAAGGAGTTTCTGCACCACTGGGTAAACTAACAAATTATTGGCATCACGATTCAAAGGCACTACAACTAATTGGAATTTAAATGAAAAAAATCAGATTTTTAGTTATTCATATCCTCTAGAATAGTTGCTTATAATGGGTTCCAATTATTTCCAATAGTTTAATTAAGTGCCATATTGAATCATTAGGTTTTCATTTACTCAAAAGCTTTTTCTAGCATCATTCATTTCCACATTCATTCCAAGACATTTTTCTGGCTTCCATGGAGAATAAAAGAAGAATTGAAAATTATTTCCCACAAGAAATTAAACAGACAAGTTAAGATTAGAAGAAAGTGAAAAATACACAAACATCCAAATACATAATGAGTAGTAAATATGAGTAAGGACAGGACTGTGCGTGCAAGAAGTTACTAATATCAGTTGACTGGTGCAGTGAATTAGGTACCACACCATAAGCAGTGAGGACTTTATTTTCTCTTTTCCTCCCAGCTCCATAAGGAAAATACCAAGAGTTTTTCCTGTTTTGGGGAGCTAAGTTATTAAATATTTTGCCTAAGGATAATTAACTTTAGAGATACCCAAGTTATCTAAACCCCAAACATATACCTCGAATGTCCTGCAGGGAAGATTGGCTTTGGTGTAGGTCTGGACGTGAGGGTCTCTCCCTGCCACTCTCCAAACTCTGGGATCTTAGACAAGTACTTATCTGCCATGAGTCTCATGTGTGTTTTAAAACACAGAATATGTATATTGCATTAATTTCAGACTGCATTCATGTAGTACAGGAATATAGTGTGTTGAGTTGTAACAATAAGATTGGATTTTTAAAAAATATTAATAATTTTGGAATCATAAGAAATAATTGTACCAAGGGCTGATGTAGATGTATCTGGAGTTCATTTATCATTTAGAGCAGCACAGCCAATATTTCATCTGTATGAAAATATACTAACTCAGTATTAACAATGAAACCATCATAGAGTTATTACTAAGTCAAGATACACTCATCTGGTCACTGGTACCCACCTACAGTGGAGACAAACAGAAAAAGCAAGAATTCTTAGTATCACCATTAGGATGTTATTGATAATGGTTAGGTCAATCTGTAGCTCCTATCAAAACAGGAGGGCAGGGGCCTTTCAGAAAGAAACAAATGCTTATCTTTCTATTAGATTTGTAGATTTTTGTAGCATTTCATGAATACTCTGACATGGAAAAAGCTCATTACTCACAGCGTGTGAACAAACTAGGCATACATCAACTCTTCCCATTCCTTCATTGCTGCTTCCTTTTCCTGAGGGACTCTTAGCAGCAAAAAGACAACTAATGTGTCAAAGCAGACAGCAGCTTGATGTGTGATGTCAGTTTCATTTAAGCCATCTTCTACTAGCATAGTTTTAATGTAACTTGTCTTTACACTCACCATTGTAATACTATAAAACCTTAATCAGCGTACTTCACTTTCATTGTACTTAATATTTCTCTAAACTTAGATGGTAACACTAATTCAGTAATTGCTATCATCTTATCTTTTCATCTAATTCCTTCAAAAGGGGCACTTTATTGTATTGTGAAATTCAACCCATTACCCTAATGCTTGCATTTTTGTAGAATTATTGTTAAAAATTTTTTAAAGTCTGATAATGTTTTATTTTTTTAGAAATTATTTCATTCCAACATATTCACAATTTGGATTTCCTCTTATGAGTCTAGGTAGTACTGATTTGTCAGATGAAATTTTCATCAGTTAAACAGAGATAAACTCAAAACATGGGTTTCCCTCCACTTTTGTCTGTTTCCAGTATAAGCACTTCACAAAGATTAAACAAAATAAAACTGCAATATTAAATGGAAACAAGGAAAGTATTAAGAAAGGAAGCATTGATTGCAATGATTCTGTCATTCTAAAGGGTTTCAGAAAGGGATTGATTCCTCAGTATGTTCAAACTTCCAACTGAGAGAGGTCCAACAAGAGAAAACAGTCCTTTTCATACTGTGGCATGCTCATGGACAGCATGTATGACTGACTACTCCTTATTTCCTCCCGCCAACTCATTGTGTATAAAACTGGTTCATTGGTGGGAGCAAGAGAGACAGACCTGGTGTGGCATCATCACAAAGGCATTTTCAAAAAAAAATGCTAAGAATCTCAGTTTAAGTTTTGTCATATTTAGGTTGGAGAGGTTAGTAGAAGAAGCTTGGCTCACAATTTCTGTTATTTAGAACTCGTGATCCCAGAGGTACAGCAATAGCCTGATCCTGTATGTTAATATACCCAGTAAATTAAACACACAGAATGTCAGAAAGCACTTTGCAATTGTTTTTCTTTTTTTCACATGCTTGTTTTTTAACTTTACTTGGGCACAAGTCAAGTGCAACAATGTCACAAATCTCTAGGCACAAAAAGGCCACAGCCAATATGAAACAAAGGGTTGAGCAAATACGTGGTCAACTGGCACTGACCTAGAGACAGAGTTGTTCTAAATAATTTACACTCAGAATATCACTTTGGGACCCATGTGGCCTAGATCAGTTGTCTATAATCCCTAAAACCACCAAAACCATTCTCAGCTCTCTTCTTTTTTGGACAGAATAGATGTGCCCAAATTGCCCCCGTTGCATGACTGCCCAGGGATGAGTTCATGAACAACTTAGCCTCTTCCAGTACATGAGAAAATAACTCTACCGTAACGAGATCTCACTATTAACCTCTCATGGGCCACCTGGTGATAACCTCTCCTGATGTTCATACTGAGCCTTAGCATTCTCCAATGTATAATAACAGTGATAAGCAATGGGAAAGTCAGTTTGTCTCCTACCAGCTCAAAATAAAACAATCACATTTTTTCATCATAGTGACAAATTGTAGAATAATCTGTGGAGTGAATATATCTACATCTACATATATATATATATATATATATATATATATATGAATATGTAACACTATATAATAGTTACTTGCAATTATATAGAAATGATGATCAGAGGTACACTTAGGACCGTAACAGAGTTTGCCTATGCTTCACAGAGCAAATTTCTTTCTTTTTTCTTTTCCTTTCTCTCTCTCTCTCTCTCTCTCTCTCTCTCTCTCTCTCTCTCTCTCTGTGGTGTCTTGCCACATGACTATCACCCTATATTTTTTCCTTTGGAAAAGGTTCTCAGTAATTAATATGAACCCAAGTGGAAATAGAACAATCAAGACTGCGAAGTGCAGCATCAGTTTCTGTCCCCCAGAATGAGAACTAGCTGGTGATGGACCCCTGAGCACACCAATGTTCTCTCCAGGTAGGTAACAACCTACAAATCTGCATTTAAAATATTATACATTTCTAGACACTAATGCTCAAAACTGATACATGGGCCATATTTCTGGCATGCCTTATGTCCATCTGCTAGTGTGGCATAGTTCCCATTCCCAAGGTAATAAGACAATTTCATGAGCACACAGATGCCAAGCATACTAAGCCTTACAATACTAACTTGCAAAATGAAGCATGTATCTTTCTTTCTCTCCAGTGAGTACATCATCCTGAGTCACAGCTACCATCCACACCCTGAATCCACCCCATTAGATGAGATCACATTAACTGACACAGGGTGGAACACAGAGTAGAAGGCTGCTGCTAGTTCAAATCCTAAACTCACTTCTGTTTGGAGGTTACAAAGAGGAATTAAGGTACAATCTTAGAGAATAAAACCCTGGCACGTCCACTTAAGCTAAAAGACAGACATCTGCTCCAGAGAGATTGACTAGTAGATAGAAATTCTCTAACGTATTTTCCAATATCTGGAGTCTTCCTGCCTATATTTACTTGTGACCATCAACTGTCCGGTAGCACATGGCTCGGGCAAACAAGATGGTTCAAGTGTTGAGATGTGATTGCATTTTCTGTAGCTATAAATATAGTACCTCTATTGACTCATCTTCCTGAGAATATAATGATAAGAAAGATGTAAACAAAAGCTCTCTTCTGAGTCATAGCAAGCATGTTTCGATTGAGGCTGTTTATACCCATCTTTTGAATTTACATGAATCAGGCATTGTTCAGTCAAAATATACTTTTTGTACACATCTCTCATGTGAAGAGTTGTTTAAAGAATAATTGTAGTAAGAAAATAAACTCATGTCAAGGGGAAGAAGAAAAACAGCACAGAAATAAATGAAAAAATAGGAACAGAAAAGCCAGAAAAAAATTGACTCTATAAATTTTATACCAGAGCTATAATGCTTCTGATAAATTTTATACTACTTTTACAGAAAATTTTATTCTGGTAATATTCTGGTAATAAATATGTAAATTTATAAAAAATCCCACATCATATATATATATATATATATATATATAATATATATATATAGTCAAGAAAACACCATGCCACATATACATTTGTTTAGCAAAGATGAATAGTCACCAAAATATGCTATTGAAACTAGACTTCCTAACTAGCTGTGGTGGCATGTGACTGATCTCAGTATTAGGGAGACTGAACAGAAAGCTCCTGAGTTGGAATACAGTTTAGGTTACAAAGTTTGAGGACAGTCTGGCTCACATAGTGAGACCTGACAAATATATATATATATATATATATATATATATTATATATATATATATATAGCCATACTCAAATAAACATTACAAATCAGATAATTTGTCTCTGTCTGTCTGTCTGTCTGTCTCTCTCTCTCTCTCTCTCTCTCTCTCTGTGTGTGTGTGTGTGTGTGTGTGTGTGTGTGTGTATGTGTGTAATGTGTTTATTTGAAAAATAATTCTGATTTAGTTGTCAGGAAAAAGATCCAACAATTTCCTCAGGTGTATATCAAACATAGAAAATTTAGGAAATGCTGTGAAAAGTATTGCCTGAACTAAACTTATTTTCCAGCATTAAAATGTATCTGCAGACTACGATTGAATCTCCATTTTATTCTACTTTTTATTGACGAAGAAAAATCCCTTCCTACTTTATAAAGCACATTAACATTTTAAATATTTTAGAAATACTGTATAAATTTGCATATGTATGCATAATTCTGCCTCCAATTTAATTTTAGAACTAAGTTAAGTCTACACTATGTATCCTTTTTCCTTGAAAATCTTGACTGAAATTTAGGAATGCCGGTTTTATGGTGAATAAAACAAAGAAAGAAAAGAAGATGATAGAAGGGAATAATTATGAAGACCATGCATAGATCTGATCAACTTCCATGTGAATGCCTTGATCATAAGTAAGAAAAATAAAGTGAAAACTAAGTTATTGAGAAACTCACACCGCTTGGGTCACAAACATTATCCAAACAAATCAAGAATAATGGTTGAAAAATAAACACATTTTGTATAACTTAGATTCCTTCCATCCCCCATCAATTTAATAAAGGACAGATAATTTTTAAAAGCAAGGTTTGGATTTGTTAGTTTATCTGAACAACAACCAAGAAGAATGCTATTGCACAGCATGTCAGCCTGGCTTTACAGCAAGAGTGAGTGACTTCAAATCTAATTAGGACAGGACATTTTGCCTGAACAAGCCTGAAAAATATTGAGCAATTTCCTAGCAGTCATAACACTGGTTCTGGGTATGTCCATACAAGAGTGAAGCTCAGGAGAGAATAAGAGCAAACCTCTCACCAGGGTGTTTGAGAAAAGAACATGTCAGAGGAAGATAGAACTGAATAGAACTTCTGTCTGTGCATCCCACTAGATCTCCATCTGTGGTAAAAATCATTTATGCCCTTTGTAACTCAGACTTTTTAACTTAAAAATGGATGTGATGTGTGTGCCTGAGCACAACATGGAATTCAAGTACAGAGCCTAGCTGAATAGACGACAAATCATAGTTTGCTCATAAAGATTACTTCTAGGATGTTGGAAATGCAAACATCAAAATAATCAGAAGGGAGAAGGAAAGGCATCATGGAGGTGTTTGTAGTTCAGGGCTACAGTACTCTGTGCTTGCAGCAACATCCAATTGATTCCAAATTCCATGCAAGCATGATGTTTGGGGTAAGTAAAGCTAGGCTACTTTTCTGAATATATTTAAAATCTATCTCTCTGAAGATTTACTTTAAGCTAGCATATAAACATGACGATTTCACAGGCTCATGGTTTGAGATATTAACTGATTTCACTTCCCTTTTTGATATTTCAAACTATTTTGTAACACTTTCTTACCTTTTACCACATTGTTTTATATGAAGAAATTTCTAGTTCAGAGTTTGTTCCATTCAACATGAAAACAAGAGTCAAAATATCAAAGCTGTGTTTCAGTCATAAAAAGAAACGACCTTGGAAAACAAGGGTGCAAAGGCAAAGAATTTGGAGGGGTGAAGTCTGTTTTATAAAAATTAAAGTTAAAAAGCCTTAAGAATGTAGAGAAATTATGAATAAATAATAGTGTAGGAAAAAATAAAAGATGAGTAAACCATGATTTTTACAATACAGGGAAAGATTAAAAATTGCTTCTAGAGTGGAGAAATCAGAAGAAACATAAAAGTTAGTGGAAGGAGAATTTTGGACACAAGCATGGAACAATAGTGCTTCACCATGCATATGTACTTTTCCTTCCTTTTTCCCTATTATTTAGTTTGATAAAGACAGTATGTCAATTAAATATGCTACTGTGTTTCTTTAATAAAGATCACTTATATTGAGAGGAAAGTTTTGGATCCCAAATTTAGTAGGAGATGTAGAACTTAAACTAAGAATTGCTTGTTTTATATAAAAGTTAAATTTTCCTTTAGGGTGTGAGCATTATGCAATTTTGATCAAGATATTCCTTTCTTCTAGAAGAAGGATATGCTAAGTGTGGCAAACTTTGGAATAGCAGCAGTGGATGCATGAGATCTCTACAGAAAGAGATAGATCTGAAGATGGAGTTCCAAAGTTCTCATATGCAGCATAGTGTAGAAAAATAGCCCCAAAGCTATAAAGCTCCAGGGAATGGCAAATGGGCGAGAACACTTACATGGCCAGGGAAAACATGAATACATAAATATTAAATACTGTTGACAGAGTTAGTTTAGATTAATAAACTTATGATTCCATGGTACCACTGGGGAAGCATACTTAAGGTATGCACAAAATCACCAAGAATGAGCACAGTAAATTAAATCTTGGTTAAAAACAAAATATAACCAAATCTTCAGAGTCCCCATAAAAAAAAAAAAAGACCATGAGTCCACACCATGAGAGGAGAAAGGAAAGGAGATTATTAAATAAACGGGGAACTAAAAAGACTGAGATTATCTTGAACTAGCTAAATGCTAGGAAGAAAAACTTAATTTTATTTTAGAAGTCACATCAATAAGTCTTGTTGATTTGTCTTTTTCTATGACAGTGTTGCTGTGCTTGTGTACATGTGCTCTTGTATTTGTGTGTGTGTGTGTGTGTGTGTGTGTGTGTGTGTGTGTGTATGTGTGTGTGTATGTGAATGGTGTGTCTTTATGACATTCATTGTGGCATATAGCCAACTATCATCTTCTGAAACATTATAATAATAAAACTGGATATGGGTGTATTTAAAGAGGTTTAACTCAACCAAGTCACCCAGAAATGACACTCTCCAACTTGTTGATCTGCCTGTAGGCTGTGCAATGTGCTCCAGATTTTCAGTTTTTGTGAGATGTCACTCATAATGGGGGTGGGGCTTTGGTAATGCTGCTGTCTCTGAGACATTTCCCTTTCTTTATAGTTAGTCCTCTGAAATATATATGATCCATACAACACCACTTCTTACCAACACATTCAAGGGTTCATTTTTTTCAGCCCTTGTTTAATTGTCATTATTAATAACCCCTCTCTCTTCCTAGTTATTTGGAACTCTGATTGTTGTGGGAGCAAGATGACACTTCACTTAAAAATGAAGGACAATAATTATGTGCAGCTCAGAGGTTTCATATGCATGGTGACTTACACCTTGTCATTTGGGGAAACTAAAATAACAGCCATTAACTATCTGACCGTAGCAGACATTTAGATAGTAGACCTATGTTATGTAAAGATGCCTGTGTCTGATGACCTGGATACTATTCTAATGTGGAAGCAGAATGGCTAGCAGTACAGACTGTTGCTATGTTTTCCATGATCTGGGCATCATTCTTTGATTGCCTTTTGAAAGGTGATAGTATCAAAACAAACAAACAAACAAACAAACAAACAAAAAATGGGGGGGGCTTTTCTGTAAATGCTCAAGCCAAACAATATAATAGGTCACTTGATTATGGTCAACACAGCAGGATTCCCAAGCAGGGGGTATTTTTATTAATGTTCTGTATGCCTTCACTCCCTCGATGGTGGTGAAGTATGGTGGATCATCCATGTTATCAGCAAGAAAAGAAAGGCTTTTACAAAGGAATGATGACTCCGGTGCTCCAGTGGCGCAATCAGTTAGTGTATGGTACTTATACAAAGGAAAGATGAATGCAAACACTCTGGGAAAAAAATGCAATGTTTAGTATTCTCAGAAGGAGTTTTTACTTTTTGCCTTTTAAATTAAAAAAGAAAAAAAGTGCACATGCCTTGTGGCCTTAAGGAGAGCAGCAGTGGAACAAGGCTGCTTTTGTACTCTATTAAGGTGGAGATTAAAGTCCCTACTGATAAACTGAACATTCTTTAAAAGTGACCAGAGTCAAACAATGTCTGTTTGCTGCTACTTTATTACAAAGACACCACTGAGAATAGCTAAGAGTGTGCTATTTGATCTTTAACAGGTTGACCAGATGATTTCAGTTGGCTCTACTGCTTGAGATGCATTCTGCAAATTATTGTTTCCGGTTATAAACCTTTATAATATCAAAGAATGAATTATGTATGTATTTCATGTTTTCTTTTCTGCTATCAGCCTTGATGTTCTCATTTTAAGTTTCACCCTAGCCTCCTAATAATGCAATATTGAGGCCATTCAGACACTAATTATGCCTCCGTGGCTTTTTTGAAATGACTAAATCAGCATCAGTTCTATAATTATCATTAGCAAGTTTGTATCGGTGGCTCACATCACATGAACAGCTCAACTTAAATGATTTGTGAATGTACTCATCTGATACATTGAACCGTCTCTATAGATACAAACAGGTGCTTGCATATTACTTTATGTAAAGCAGAAAACCCCAACCATGTATATTGTATGAAATATATTTTCAATTCAGTGTTAAAGCATTTCTTCATGGCTTGAAATATTAATCTTTATAGAAACACCCAGGATACCTGTGGTTTAAAAGCTCAGTTGAGGTGAACAGTGTAAGGAAACAGAAAACTATTACTCATACTTAAGGCTGGACCCGATGTCTTCCTCATATTCAGAATGTTCAAATAGGAATCTGGCAAGGATGATTGACAGGAAGAAGTTTCCAAATGTAATTCCTCTGTATTTTCATTGTTTCTGTTCTTGAATTATTAATATTGCCAGTAGTCATTTGCCATGAAAACAAATCAAGGTATGTATGGTAAGAACTGACTTGAATGCAGCACTTTTATATGTTCAAAATATTTATCACAGACTAGTCTTTTAACATAATGAAATGGCAAACTAGTGGGGAAAATACAGAAAAATAAGATTTCAATACAAAATTATATGTTAATTCTGTGAGTAAATGGATATGTGTAGTAGGGAAAGAACAGTACAGAGAGAAAGACAAAACAAAACAAAATAAAAACCCAGCCATTGAGTGAAGCAAGGACAGTTTCTTTGTATCACTCAGAAGAGAGAGCCTCACCTTAAACCAGGAGAACCTGATAAGAATTTCTGAAACTCCCTTGCTTTAGGAATAGTGAAACAAAGCCACACCATTGTGTTTTCCAGTAAGAATCACAGTGTGTGTGTGTGTGTGTGTGTGTGTGTGTGTGTGTGTGTGTGTGTGTATTCTTTTACCAAGTTACACCAGATCCTTGTTTTGCAAAAAGAAGAAAAAAAAAAAACAACAAAAAAAAAACTTGTGCCAGCCAGGCTGTAGTATTTTATGACCTACATTATTACCCTCTGGGTAGTGAAATGATGGTGCCAAACTAATTATTGCTTTGTCTAATTTTAAATCCAGGTCTATGGAGATTAACAGCTTGCACATTAATTCAAAGCACCAACAGCCCACCTAACCTAATGCTGTCTTAAATGAATTAAAAACCCTGTTTAAGAAACTCTAATATACTCCAAATGAAGGAAATGTGCATCTGTGCCATATTCAGTGTTTCAAGACCAGCTTCGCTTTGCTTGCTTTGCTTAAGCAGACAGATGCCAGGGAAGAATTCCCCTACTATTCGCCCATTACTTCTACTTTAAAGGATACTTCTTCTAAGCTTAAAGCATGGAAGTAATTGTAAAGTGCTGGGCAAGGAGGGAAGCAGAATAAGGAGTAGGAAGACTGCCTTCAGCTTAAGGGGGAAAAAGTACAATTCCAATGTATTGTCCCTTTTTATATTTTTGACATTAGATGAATGCCTTTAAACACACTGACATTTTGTATTATTACAAAATAGATGTGGAGTGTTGAACAATCAATACAAATAGACCCTCTTTAAAATAATAGAGTCAAGAAAGCATATCACTGAACATTCCAGAAACATTGACAGTTTGAGAGACCAGAAAGTGTTAGATGATTACAACTTAGGACCCTTCCAGAATTTCTTGTTGCCTACCTATTGAAATGCAGAACTCTTGACTACCACCACATTGCAGCTTACTCCACAATACATCACCATTTCTCATTTCTGCACTCATTTCCCTTTAGGCTCACATTGCATAGTGATACAGGCAGACCAGAGTACCAGTTTCTAGCAAACATGACATAACTTCTGTTTTCTGTCCATCTCTACTTCTTCTACCATGGAATCATTCATTTCTCGAAAACAGCTATAACTTTCAGTGTTAATTAAGGCATTTGTTTTAAGAAAAGTGAGGATGGATGGAAGCCTGCCTGCCCTCAGGATGCTTACTGTCTAATAGAGTCAAACACAGAAGTGCTTTTAAACAGATGTGAAGGGGCATAAAGATACAGTTTCTGATGAGAACCCAGAAGAATGGCCCTTAAAATAGAGGAGGTAAATGTTGAAAATCTAAAGCAAATTAGCCTACACAAAAGGAGGGGAGAATTAACCCAATCAGAAGGCAGAAGGGCAAGAGAAACAGAGGGGAGAGACAGGATAATATGTGCAAACCACCACAGTGGTTTATGCTTTGGAAGACAAATGAGACCACTAAGACCAGAGAAACTGTCTCCCTCCAAGAACAGGAAGCAAAACAAAATTCCTTTTTTTTCCTCCTGTGAAGAATCTCTTATAAATGCACTTCCAACTTATACTTATGAGCTATATTTATCTGACTTTATCCATAAAATGTTAACATCAGTTTGTTTAAACTTTCTGCAAGTTTTAGCACTGTAAGTATTCAGTATGCACTTTTTGAATGAAATTGAGAACCATGAAAAAACAGTTAGAGGCTGCAAGCAAACATATGTATACTTCAAAATATGTGAATGAAAAACTGAAAAACATATATTCTCATGTGTTGTCTGAAGAATACATCTCTGCATAGCTAAGAGAATACTTCAAGTGAATATCTGCCCAGCATGGGTTGGGTCAGTACAGGTCTACATGAAGGATCCTAGCCCTGTTTGACAATGTCTGCATTCAAGTGTAATTCTGAACAATTTCAGTAATTTTACTCAATAAAGTCAAGGTCTATGCCTGCTTCTCATGGGAGGAGACGGTTGCATTAAGAAACTTCTGAATCACCTTAGCTGAATTCAAGTGCAGATAATGATCCTTTAAATAATCTTCAATTTTAAGGATTCATTAAAATTATTGCATGACAATTTTCATTACTGGAAGACTTGCTTAAAATAAAATAAGATTTTCTGACTCTTAATGAGTGGCTACTAAATAGTTTAGGAGAAGATGCTTGTTTATTTTATGAAAATATATTAAACATAAGTTTCAAATTAAAATATATTAGTTAAAAAGTAAATTATGTATAACATTTTATGCTAACTGTATACAGTGGCCCATCATGCTTGCCTTTCTGTAGTGTATCTAATATTTGTTTCCTTCTTCCCAACTATGCCTGAGGTCATCTTGCTTTTCTGTCTGTGGCATGAATACCCATCCTATGTCTTCCCTAGCTTAGATTTCTCTTAGTCTAGTGAGGGTCAGGAGACATCATCTGCAAAATCACATTCTGTTATCTCCTTCATTATTGTCTTACCTTCCACTTTTGTTATCGCTTAGCTTATACTGCCTTGAGGAGGAGGAAGAGGTAAAGTAGAGCTCTTTTGCAGTTTGAGAAACATACCCATATGTACCAACATATAGGGTAGGTCACATACCGATCCTCAAAGAATAAAATAGTTAGGCACCTTTCCTTCTGATTGTCTTAAAAAGCCCTAGCCAGGATGTACCACATAGAAATGCAACTTGTTCAAATACAATTGCTTAGGTTTTCTTATGTTTAATAGTTTAAAAAGTAAAGATGAAATGCAGAGTACCATGAGCACAACAGGAAAAATGAATCCTTGGTTCTTCCTGAATTAACCTTGATTGCCTTGATTAAAAGATCAATCCATGCTCAATTTCTAATTCTCATGTTTTGCAAGAAAAGTTATGTAATACATTATAGAGAAGGATATCAGTTGCATCCAGACAAGACATGCAGGTTTTCATGATAAATGGGGATAAAATATGATGGCCACTACAATGATATTTATTCTTAGCACACACCTAAAGAGAGTGTTATAAAAATATATACATGGCAGGCAAAGCCAAGAAGCCTTTTTGAAAAACATTTTTATTTCATTTTATGTAAAGTAATTGGAGAAAAGCAACTTTTGTTTATATATATAAAAGTGAAAGTTAGAAATCAGTCAGTACAAGTCCCCTGTGGATTTTTATTATGTATGTGACTCCATAATGTGTACGCTTTTATGTGAGACACTTTTCCTCTGGGGTATGTTAGATTTTGGACAATTTAAACTCTGCAAATATATGCAGTGCTCTGTAGAAGAGTTTTTCCTTTTTGTAACTTCACAGTTAAATTATATTCACTGGTAGGTTGAACAATGGATTTAATAATATTTCAATGAATACATAAGGAAATTGAAGAAAGTGCTCGCTATTATCTATTAATGAACTTTTCCTCATCTTACTTTTCCCTTTCCCCTTTAAAGGCTAAGGACTATTTTGTTTTAGATTACGCTAGCAAATTGCCTTAAGTCTGTCATTTCAATGCATTGTGTTTGTGTCCAGTGTATGGTGATATGTATATATGTATGTATTCTGAGCTAGACCAGCAACTCTAATTTCAGTCCTAGGAATTTAGTATTGAAGTTTGATTAGTTCTTAGTTCTTATTGATAATTTGTTTTCAGCAGACAAGGAAAGAGCAGTCCTGACTTTCTGGCACACAAAGCATCTATATATATGTACAGGAGATTTCTGCATGTCACCCCACAAATGGGTAATAAATGAAATTAAGAGTGATCTGAAGATTACAAAAAAATTACCTGCATGCTCTACAACAGCGACCCACAGATACTTTCCTACATTTATTTCTTTGTGGTAAAAGCCAATGAACAACTTTCCTTAGTATCTTTTTAAATTTTGTCTTCTAAAATGTAAAGTAACATCTCAGTGTTCTCTTCTGCCTCAGAATAAAGTTTTATGATATATTTCCAATTTTAGGAAGGTCAAAATCAACTCCAAATAGAAATTTCATTCCTTATAAATATTATTTTTTGCAGGCCACTCTTTTTGCTTTCGAATTGTCATCTGTTCAGGTTTAACCATTTTTTTTATTGTGATAAATGCATCTATTGAGATGCAAGAAAATCTCAAATGAAGAATGAAATTAATTTCTAAGTATATGTTTGGCCTTTTATGAGACCAGCAATTCAGTCTGGTAAAGCCCCAGCGAGAAGCTGGCAGAATAGCTGGCCGAATAGGACACTTAGGAAGGGCATTCGCCCTAAACAAGTGCATTTTCAGCTCCAACCTTCAAAGGTAACATTTTCAGCTAGATGGCTTCCTGGTCGAATGTATAATTTGCCTCTTTCATTCTTAGTTTAGTTGAAATATAGAGGACTGGATGTCCACCAGGCCAAAGTATAAACTCACCATTTATCTATTAAAGTCATATTTAATGAAAATGAAGAGAAATTATTACCCAACTCTCTCTTTCTCTCATTACAATTCCTTAAGAACTTTGCCGGGCACATTATCTCGTAGACATCATGATCAAATGTTATTGTTTGCTTTATTATCTCAGTTGGATGGTTGGCTAGTCTAGGATGAAATAGGTTGAAGGCAATCCTCTCAGCCTAGAAGTCTGAATGAGGTTCCCATTCAAATGATCCTGATTGTTTGGGGGTGGGGCGGGGTGATTAGTAAACCAACTGAGCTTACACTGCATAGTAAGCGTCTGGATGCAGCACATTTACATCTAACAAGAGACCCCAGAAAACGTGTGTGTGTTTCTTAAACCTTATGTTGCGAACAAAAGGCTATCTCAGCCACAGACAATCAGCACGGCACTGCTCCCTGGGATGCGAGCCACACACTCAACTGCACATTTCATTCTTCCTCAGCTCCCAGCACCACAAAGCCCCGACTCTCTTCCTTCTCCTGGGTCCCTAGATTGCTCCATAGCGGGGGGCTGGGAAAGCTAAAGCCCCAGGTCTCTGCCTGAGCACCAGCAGCCCGCACCGAGGGCCCCCCGGGCGATGCTCTCCCCTGCCCGAGCCGCCTGGGGGAGGTAGGGAGGGGAGCAGGGGAGCACGAGAGGGGACCGCACACCTAGACACTTAGGGTTTTATTTATTCGCGGGGAGGCAGCTGCAGAGAAGTGGGTTCACTCTGATCTGCCTCCCCAACTTGCCTCTCCCTAGCAGATAAAGTCATTTTCTGGCTGGTGCGGGGGACCTCCGGGACCAGGGCGCGGGGGTGGTTCTGGCTCCGCGTCCCGTCCCGTGCGCGCAACAGAGGGGGAGGGCTGGCCCGGTCGCGGCGGTGGCCGGAGGGCCTGGGAGGGGCCTTCGGGGGCGCGCGATCGCGCGTGGACACCCAGGCCCGCTTCTCCCGGGGGCGTTGCTCCCCGCGCGCGGGCTGGGCCGAGCTCCGCGTCCCCGAGGGCCGGCATGACCCCGGGGCCCCCTCCGGGCCGCGAGAGCGCGGTTGTGAGGCTGGGCGGCCGCCGAGGCCCGGGCCGTGTAACATGACCCGGCGGCCGGCCATTGCGCCCTCCTTGCCCGCGCCGGGCGCCGCTCGCCGCCTCCCGCCTCCGCTCCCCCTGCAGCCCCGGCCCGCGCCGCCGCTCCCTCCCGGGGCTCCCGGACCGCCGCGCTCCAACGCCCGCCTCTCGCCACTGCCTCCCGACGCCTGGCCGCGCGGCCGCCTGCGTCTCTTTCTCCCTCTCTCCTTTGAAAACTGATCTTTGGCTCTTAGTGTGAAAGTGATTTGAATTTGGCTCGGCGGCGCTCTGCGCCTGCGCTCAGCCTCTGGCATGCTGGCTCCTTCCAAGCAGCTGTTTTGGGTTTGAAATTCCAACATGGCAGAGGCTGCAGTCCGTCTTCCCTTCAAAAACTTGGAATGATTTCAAATCATAGGCACCTTCACTTAACCCTAGCTTCCATTCATCAGCAAACACATCGGATCGATGCTACGCTAACCTATCGGGAGCTCGCTCCGCGCGTCCAGGTAAGGAGAGCTTCGTAGTTTTCTACCATCTGTTTAAATGTTTTGTTTTTGTTTTATTTTTAAAGAATATAGATAGATCCAAGACCTGTAGTGAGAAGAGGTCTCTGAGTTGTGCCGTAAACAGTAAATTTAATTTGCATTCGTTTCTATTCTGTACGCCAACCTGCTGTCTAATTTCTCCGTACAAAGTAGCCCTGAAACATTATGATGCATATTTCTGCAGCTTAATCATTGTAACAATAGTATGGGATTAAGAGTTCGTGACTGCAAGAATCTCGCTTTTCGCGATATTGGGCTTACTTACTACTATTTTTTTTTACTTCAAAAAATAAAAAATAAGAAAGCGGAGCCATAGGGTGGGGCTAGACTTTCTTCGGGAACTAACTTCTAAGTAAATACGAAGTGTAAATAAGAATCTTGCACACACACAAAAAGTTGAGGTTAAATTACAATCTCGTGGCTGGGGGATCGAGAAAAATGTCAGAGGATCGGTTGCAGAAAAATGTAAGCACATCATCCGGGAGGGGGTACAGCGTGGTGGGCGTATTGTTGGCAAGGAACGGGAGAGAAAGATGTATAATTTAATGGTATATACAATCCACTGATCCTATTACCGTCCTCCCCGGAGCTCTTGTTAGTTTCAATGGGAGTGAGTGAAATTGACATGGACTTGCATTCCTGGTCATGTGCTTTTTTTCCTCTCTTTCTTCTCCTGTGATCTGAGATCCCCTTTTTGTTGATGTTGCTTTCCCCCTTAATTATATGCATGTAGGTTAAATGAATACCTGACGAAAGGGCCCACGTTTCAAGGCAGTGACATTTGATAGCTGAGAGGAAAAGTGGCTTTAATGAAAAGCAACCTTTGGAATTCCTGCTTGTGAGAAATCCAATTCAGCTTTTTGTGCTACCAGCAAGAAATGATCAGTAGCACCAGTGTTTATGGTATGTCAGTTTTGGAATTTACTTCCTTTGCATTTAAATAGGGAAGACACATTAAATAGTATGATAAAACCGTTGGAGACTCTTTCGGAATCAGATGTTCACGATGTACAGTTCTTTTTAAATATGTCTATATCTGTTTATTTTAATCTGTCACTATGCTTTTTTTTGCATTTGCTATCACTTGTTTTCGTATTTTAGTTTTGATTAATACATTACTTTCGGACAGGATACTTTCAATGGTTTTAGCTCTAATTTTAAAGTTGCATGTTTCTGGCAATGCTTTCTATAGGGCTGAAGTCAAATGGTATGTAAATTAGTTTAACTCAGGGTGGGATTTTTGTTGTTGTTGTTGATTTTGGGTGGGGGGCAGCTGGATGTGGGGCAAAGATTGCTAACTAATGTGTGTGTGTGTGTGTGTGTGTGTGTGTGTGTGTGTGTGTGTGTACAGGACAGGATGGAATTTTTCTTTTTCTCTCAACCTATTAATGGAATTTGACTGCCTGCTCTCTTGATTGCACTTTATGGAGTAATCTAATCGGTTCTTCTTATGCCTCCCCACTTGGATGAGTGAGTGAAGGTGTATCTTTTCAATGAAAATAAGATACGTAAGTGCATATTTTTTTATTACTCCAGTCTTTAATGTCTTAAAAGAAACAGTGGCAGTTTTTTCTTCTCCTCTTGCCTTTCACTTGTCTGTCAGTGCTTTTTTACTTTTAACCTGTGACAGAATTAAATAATCAGGCATTGGATTGACTTTATATGAAATCACTCTCTCCTCTTTCTTGAAAAAAAAATAAAGTCAGTTAAATGGAGTGAGAGGGATTTTCAATAGCTCTCATGGCTATACTGTGTGTATACTTCGTGATATTCAACTAAGACTAAAAGGGGGCAACAACAAAAGCTTTAAAGTACTTTGCATGACCAAAGAATATGTGTACTTTAAACTGTTTTTTTTTTTTTTGTTGTTGTTGTTGTTACATTTACCCCATGCCATTGATTTCTCTTCAAAAGTAAGGGAGGGAGAGAAATAAAAGAAAGAAATGAGAGCGGGGCAATGCTGCCAGGCATCTGTAGTATGGCCCTGGCCAGTGCTTTCTCATAACACAAATGAGAATACTAGGAAAGGGATTGCAGCACAGCACTGGTAGTGCGACATGCACTTCTGCCTGGGCTCTGCTGACTATAGGACTAAACATACACCACACTTGCAGGATAGGAAGGATTTGATTGGATTTTGCATTTGGAACTTGTTGACTTTGAATCGATCAATAAGAAGACTGTTTATTTTAGATGCACATAATTTGCCCTGAGAAATGTTTTAAGGAGGAGAGAGCACAGCTTTTTTTCCCCTGGAGCTGTTGGAGCGAATGGGATTGCCAGATGGGCGATTTCCCTCTGTGATGTTAAAGCTGTAATATATATTCAGAGCAGATTGGGCTGCTGCCTGTGATCAGGAGGATATTACATTTATAAATTTTAAATCGGAGCTTGGACAATGTGCTGAGAGCAGAAATTGGATGGTTTGACTGTTCACCGTATTGATACTTAAACATGGTTTCTGGATAGTAGTAATACTCATTATTGCAATAATAAGTAAAAATACACACAGGCAACGACACCATTGAAGGCTTGTAACAGCAAATTTTAGTATGTAAATTGCTCTGAGACTACACTTTGCTTACTATTAAGTAATAGTCAGATAATTTATTTCTCTGTGTTTAAATGCCGGGTGTACAAATGATGTTCAGATGTCTTGTTATCACTCATTGCAATCTGGTAGTGTGTGTGTGTGTACATATATATGCATAGATGTATAGAAAGTAGACACATATATGCATTTATGGGCACCAGTGGCTTCTATTTTCTATCACTTGGATAGTTTTTAGATTTTGTTTATCTCTAACTGTGGCCTAAAGGAAGCAGAGCCACAAACCTAAAAGGCTACAAAGTAGGCAAGTGCCCACACTCAGCAGCTCTGCTGTTGCAAATTAAAAGAGTGTTGTGGTCAGGAAATGAAAGCTACAATGTCTCTTTTGAACAAGTCGTTTATCAAGAGAAACATCTATCAGGGACTGCCTTGTCACATTGATCCTCTGGAAGTTAGGTCTGAGGTGGGAGCTCCTTTGATGCTTTTGATCCTAAATTTAATACAACGGGGAGAAAAAACAAGATATTTTGACCAATATAGATTTTTAAAAAATTGTTTCCTGGAACCAACAAGATCTATTTGTTAGTACCGCACTATGTGTGAAGTTTTCTAGCCATCACAGTTGGTAAAAGCTTCAGGGGGAAATCTCAGGCTTTATCAATGGATGGTTGTTCAACCACACATTTATAACACCTTCATTTATGAGCAGCTTCTTGATTAATATGGACATTTTGAAAAGGGATTGTTTGTATGGAAACTTAGTTTGGGAAGATATTGAGAGTCAGCAGTTTTCATTCATTTAAATATTGAGTTCTTTCTTCTCTTTATTCTTTTACTCGTTGGTGGTTTTCATTGTAATTGTGACATTAACTTTTGTTTGGCAAAGCACTCATTTTTATTTCCTTTTAAACTCTGTTCCCAAACATGCTTGCATGTACTGTTGCTATTGTTTATTAATTTTGCATGTGGTTGATTATCAATATGAACTATGCAGACTTAAGAGTCTTTTGGAGTCTCAGTTCGAAAATAGGGGTGCCACTTAAGCATGACACATTTTCCTGAATACAGTGCATGCATTATTCAAAATTTAAAAAACATTGTTAAAATTATGACCCAGCTTTATTTTTTCCCCAAAAATATTTTGTAAAGACTGCTAAAAGAGGTTTCCTTTTTATTTTTCTTTTTTGTAAGCAAAGATAGAAAAAGTATTTCTTTGAGGCAGAGTTTTTGGATACCTGCCTTCCAGTACTGGTGGCCACTTGTTCTTTCATGTACTCTAAAAAGAGCAGGCAAGAGTGTGGTGGGAGTTTTGAGGAGTGTAATACTTGCTAATTAATCATGTCTGAAATGAAAGAATCATAGCAGGGTAATACAATCTCATTGTTGTTTTCCTGGAAGAGGGTGAGACTTTTGTTTGGAAGCTGTACATGTGAGTAGACTCCCTTTGCTTTTCTCTTAGATAGGGTCTTTTGGAATTATTTCAAGAAACACTAAAAAAGTAATTTATTTTTCTTCTCACACTGAATCTGTGAGGTTCTGGAAACAGCATCTAACTGTTGTTATGAGTACAAATAGAATTTCTTCCTTTTCTTCTTTCTTTTTTTAAGTTATATTCAATACTCCTGCAGTTGAGATTTAGCAGAAAATCTTTCCTGTCGTTGTTGCTGTTTTTACTGCGAGGAACTTTGGCCAGCATTTTGTAGACTGGTGCGTCTGATAGACATGCAAGAGAGTAGAAATTTCATTAATTATCTCCAGCTAATACAAGCATGTGGGCAGAGCAGAAGAGCTGCAGCTTCTGGAGGAGTCCACAGAGACAATCTGCGGTACTATCTGCTACTTCTAACACAGTATAGAAATTCAGCCTCCTGAAAGAAGTGCATCATTTCCTTACTGGTAAATTGTTTTGTTCCCCGAGCTCCAGGCTGTTACGCTTTGTATGTCACCAGCTTGCCCAGGTTATCTAGAGAGGCAGAGGCTGAAAGTTTGCAATGGGTTTCAGGATTGCCATTTCCAAGTGAAGGTGGGCTCTCTGAACTCCCTGTTTCTGTCAGTGTTTTTGGAAGCCTAATGATTGCCTAATTAAGTAATCAGTTTTAATCGTCCCAAATCAGCAGAATTATTAAGTGTATTTGAAACAATTGCAGGCCTTTTTTGTTTGCAACTTTCTAGTTGTTCTCAGAGCCTTTCTTTTACAGGAATGCCTGCAGCTTTTACCTAGGATCAATAGACTTACTCCCCTGCCTGAATTCCATATAGCACTTTATAAAGTGCCACAGGCATTGTTGTGGAGATAATACATTTAATTACCAATAATTTAATTTGATTTATATATTTTTGGTAACAAAAATTGTTGAAGACATTTGTGGAAATGTTGGCCATTACTTGTGGAGAAGGTTTTATTAATCACTATATTAGCTGTTGTTTGAGTTATCCATAAATTAGAATAAGCAAATAGATAAGAAGAGCATGCAATTAAACATGTTGGACTATTCTTTCTATAGAGATATATAGAAGCTAATATTCTTTTGTCATTTGTACTTAGCTTTTTCTTCAGGTACCACTGGAAAGACTGCAGTCCAAAAATTGATAACTTATGAACACACAGGCATATACTTTTTTTCTTATAAAGAATTCAAATAATAAAGAATTCAAATAAATGATATCTTCAGTAAATAGTTTCACCGTTGGAATTTTATCTGTCTTTTTTTTCTCTCCTTTTTTCTTCAACTTATTTAATTTTTTTATTTACCTTTTTGTTCCATTTAAGTTCCGGTAGAAAAGTCAAGCATAGACTCTGACAAGAATGCTGACTGTTAATTCTTCTTTTTGCTGTTACCATTTAAATGACTGTAAGTTGTTTACTAAAAGTCATGTAGTGAAAAATAAGAATAGAATAAAAAGGGAAAATAAGGAGTTGACAAAGCATGCTGAAAATGGATGGTACTTGTAGATTTAAAGCAAATCGAGAGCAGGTGGTATGCCAGGTTCTTTAGGCTAAAACCACAGAGAAGACACCTGCCCAGCCCTGGCATGCCCCTTGGAAACCTGTTGACTAGTGGTCACTCGGATAGAGGGGGCAGAAAAGATAACTGATCCGAAGCCATCAAAACACTAGATATCATCTGGCAAGCTCTGTGAATAATATTTACATATTTTATGCAACAAATCTGCCTGTGGTCCTCTTGCTGGAATATTGACACTGTGTTTCTTGTTGCATATGGTTCACTGTTGGTGAAGACCTTCTCTGAGACACTCCAAAGGCGGATTTCAGTTCTTGTGGATTCATGTCAACTGATGGATAAATGGATGTGCTTGCTCATATTTTATCATTTGCACTATCTCTTCTTCTAATCATATTTTAAAACTGATGCAGCTTTAAAGTAGAATGCATGATTTATTATACGGAGGCCCAAGTTTAACCTCTTTTTCCCCCCCCCCTCCAACTCATTTATTTTTGTTTGGGGAATAAAAGGGACTTTTTAAAGAAAAAAATAAAAGTAAATAATCTTGGAAATTTTGGTTCATGATAAGACAATGAACAGCTGTTATTGAAAGTTATTAGTGACATGTAATTTGCTAGTATATCATTTACAAATAAAGATTTTTGATGTAAAATGCAAATTTTAAAACACTTATAAATTTTTCCCCTTAGTATCCTATTGTCGAAAATACTTCCCTCAGTTTATTTTCTATGGATTTTGGTCTCTGCTATTGATTTATGTATTTGTCACAGTGGGTTATAGAAATATTGCTGGTGAGGGAACAGAACATGCATTTTACTTTCCCCACAGAAACCCCTCTTGTTTTTCTGGAATAAACTAATTCGACTTATATCAACTTGATGCTTTAAAAATCATTGACAGTTGAATGTTGTGCATGTGTGACTCTAACTCCTCGGAGAACGAATGACCTGTACTTTCCCGAATTGCTTCCCGAGCAAATATTATGCAGGGAAACAGTAACAAGTGGAATTGGATTTGTAAAGCAGTGCTATGAATAGTCACGGCTTTCTGTACATTGCAGGAAACTTTGTATTATTCTTTGTTTTTTATTCATTTACAAATGCTGTGGCCATCAGCTAGGACCATTTTCCTTGTTTAGAAGGGCCGTCACACAATTACCACGTGAGATAGATTCTTTTAAAATTATTCATAATTTTTAAGACAGCCACCACAGAGCATTCCAGCAAGTGCAAAGCTCTTATGTTGGGGTCCTTGTGCCTGCTGAGGTCACAGGGCAATGAGGCTACACTTGGCTTTACTGTGTACAAAGTGTATTAAGGGACAGCTTTGGGGAAATCACTGGTTTTCGACATGGAGACTGGCTATTCCATTTATTCGATTTGGCTCTGCCTAAAAGGGTACTAATGGGAGTTGCTAAAGAGAACAGATAAAATAATAGGCCTTTGGGTCCTTCTGTTTTTACCCTGGAACTGATCTATTTGTTTTAATCTCATATTGTCTTGTTCTTGTTCTATCTCTTGATTGTTTGTACTCACAGGATCTTGATGGTTTTGATTATGTGTACATAGGTAGTACATGGTTAAGTGGATATTCCCCAAGCATGGAGGAATTATTGCAGAGAGATTTGTAATAAGAGCCTGGATGGTTTTTCCTTGCCTTGCACCACCTCTACCCTTTCCTAAGGTCAAGAAATCTAAAGATATCTAAATGTATATAAAATCCTGACCATTAAAAATATTAAACCACAGCTCATCTAGTGACAGTCAGGGAAGAAGGACAAACACAAAAATAATTACCTTATTATGTTAGTATCAGTATTGGTATTTTGACAGGAGGAAGTAGAATTGTAGCTACATAACTGTGGTGACAGGAAAGTTAAAGGGGACAACAACTCTTTCAAGCAGGAGTCCTAAGTCCTGCAGTTTATGGTAATCTCATTCAAATTGTGAAGTTACTTTTTCCACTTGCCTTGACATACCCTTTCTCCCTCTGACCTGTAGTCACTAGGTTTAGCCACTTTTCTACATTGGTTTGCCCATTCTTTGCAAGTGGGCTGAAAACAAAACAAAACAAAAACATTGAATTCATGTTTCCTACTGTACTGCACAATAAAAGGATGTTTTATATTGAGATGCCCCAAACTATATCTTGAAGTCAAGCAGCATTTCAGATAAAGACTGAGGTATGATGGAATGGCCAGCAAGTGTGGCTTTGAGCACACTTGAAGTTGGGCCATTTATTTTCAAAAGGTAGTTCTTATATCAGATCACTCTTGCCAGGAAGAAGATATCAAAGAGCTGGGGAAAAGGCACTCTTCTTTCATGTAACCCAAGACAGGGGTGGAGAAGGGGGCTTTAAAGATATTTTAGAGGAAGGGAAAAATGGAACTTATTTTGAATGCCTTGTGAGACTTTGTCGTAATACTATAGAGTCCTGGGAAGAAACGCCTTCCTTCCGAGTAACAATGAGGGGTTGTTCTCTCCATTGATATATACTCTAAAGAAAGGAAGCTGAAAAGAAGTATTTTAACCCACCCGTTAGGGATCTTCTAGACGAAGGACATTGTGGAATATTGTACTTTGGTGCTCACCAATTCAGATTTCTCAGTGTTCTGTGCTTTGTCTACAGTTTCTGTAATACACTTCCGAGACTGCTTATTTTCCTTTTTTTTTAAAGCTCATCTCTATATCTCTATCTCTTATTACATGTTCATATTAAATGTGTGCTTCAAAAATAATTAAGCCTCAAATCTTGTTTAATATGTGGTATTATAGTAGGCTACTCTGACTGCAGTAGTTTTTTTTTTTATTTCCACTGCATTCTTTTCTCTTTTCCTTGTTTAAATTGAAGTTAAGAATAAACACTTTCTCTCAGATCACATACCTCAATGATGCTAAATTATAAATCTTAATTAGGTATGATTCACTGATCTTAATCTTACCAGATAATTATTTTGAGTAGGATAAAGAAAAAGAGATTGCCTTAATATTGAAGCCATTTTCATTTTAATCTCCGTTTTAAGATGAAACAAATACAGTTAAATAAACAGGGTATTTTTATCCTTTTATGCTTACTAGTTAATACTTTTGAATAGTAATGTGTGACTGGTGAAGTGAGGTATTGAAAGAGCAGCTTGACTGTTTGCAAACTTTGAATGATTTTTTTTTGGAGAGGTGGTAAATTTCAATGCTAGATATTATAGGGATCTTAGGGAATTTTTAAAATAAGAACTGGAGGTTTGACTAACTAAATGGAATATCCGCTTGTGCACGCATGAGGATACATTTCTTTATGAAGGTATTGATGTCAGAGATGTTTTTGGTATTTTTATGAGTAATTAGGTTAACGGGGTTAGTTAGAGAATGTATCTTTTCCTGGAAAATGAAAAATTACATTAAAGCAGAGGTACGTATTCATGACTTTAAGTACTTAAAATGATATTTTATGACTGACTCATTTTTAAAGAATAATACCCAATATGTAACTTTTTAAGAATAATAGCCAGGCTTACTTTTTACAGCATGTCTGTTAAAACTGACTTTTCTGTTCTTTACTCATAGACCTGGAGTCAATTTTACATCCTCTTTACAAAAGATGTGGGTCTTGTGGTCTGGCCCCCACCACTGTATTCTTTGCCATCACTCTGAATCTCATTCTGTCTTTTCAAAAGAGAGTTCACTGATATTCCTCAGGTAGTCAGGAAGCATTGGGGAGGGTGATACTGTTAAGACCCATGTGTGGACATTGGGACCCCCAAATGGCCAAATCCTTGTCCCACAAACTGAACTGAAAAAAAAAAAATAAAGGGCTGTTTTGGAATTTTACATGTCCACATGTGAAAAGATTGTCTTGCCTTCAGGAATATTTTATGTGCACTATGAGTACTACTAAGTTCCTTAATTAAAAAAAATGTTTTGAAACCAACCAATTATCAATAGAAACTTACTTATATCTGCTGAGAAAGCAAACCCTTCAGAAATAGATTTCAATTGGAGCTAGTGTCCCATTAACAGGCCATTCTGAGCAAGTGCAGAATCTCTTGAGTTTTTAAGATAGGGGTGTGCAATCTCTATCAATAACACTTAAACATTAAACTGTTAGGAAAACCTAATAACAAAACTTCTTTGTTCTGTTTTGATCGTTAATGTATTACCTAATGAGTACAGACAACAAATCAATGCTTTTTTTTTTTAAATCTTTCATTCTGTTATTCTGTTTTAGCATCAACATAAAAAATTCTATGGGTAAAGGGTTTTATACTACTGAATTTTAAGGATATACAGGGAATCCCCTCTCAAGTGTGACAAGAGTTTGTGTATCAGAATGGATACAACCCCACAGTTTTACAAGTCTGTAATATTTCCTTGAAATTACATTACCAAACCACTGTCACAATGTGATTCCATGGGAGTTGGAATTGTTGAGAGGGGTGATTGCAACGCACAGGCATTTGCACCAAAATACGTGTTGTTAAACATTTGTCTATATTTTTAACAATCAACTCTGCAGCTATCCTTTACTTCCTGGCAGGGCAAAGTGCTTCGGCCAATTTTGCTATCTGCATATTCACCACGAGCCTCGATATCTCAGCTAGCCCCCTACTTCGGCGCTATAATGTACCACCTACCTGTGCATCTGGACTGTGGTGAGACCTGCATTCTTTATAAACTTATCTGCTAGGCTGGTTGTTACTTGATCATCTGGAAAATCAAATTTCCCTTGATCTACCAGTATATGGCTATGTAAAACATGAAGAGGTGGTTTGAGTTAATTAAGAGGGTATTAGGGTGTGTGTATTATGTGGGGTGGGTAAAGTTGCCTTTGTTGTCATGAACAAACTATCCTTGATGAATGGAAACTGGTAGAAAAAGGGGGTCAGAGGGAAAGGAAAAAGAAATTAGAGAAAGTTGTTGAGGCAAGGTTCAGGGTCCTTTTCCCATGTGGTCTGCTGAAAGCAGTGCTTATAATTATGCTGATTCAATGCTAATATAATTATGTGCAAAAGTGATCAGTTATTAGGAATTAATGACCAGTGTGCTATGATCAAAGTGAGTTAAAAATCTACCTTTAAGAAGTGGCTGGTTCTATATCATATTCTGAATAATAGAATTTGTGATTATCTATATGAAAATAATGATTCCCAATTTACCTGCCCATAAGTTGAAAATGTGTAAAGACCTGTATGCCCTTATTGGGACCTAATTTTACTCTTAGATCTTTTTTTCTTCCTTGATATCCTCCATTTGTTCAGTCCATAATTGAAGTTACAGAAAAAGATTCATTGACATTTGTATCTTGTATTGCTTCTTTTGGAATGAAAGACATTTTTTTTTTTTTTTTTTTTTTTTTTTTTTGCTACCCAGAGGTCAAGGCTGGTCCTTGAAACACATAGGTGTGTTTGAGTTGAATTTTGTAAAATTCAATGGTTTTATTTATTTATTTTTTTGTATTGACATTACAGTCATCAGTCAGCAACAGAGTTCCCATCATGATGCATGTTGTGATCCCAAGTTTGAGAATAGTCCAGAATGCGTAGCAATTCTGTCTCTGAGTGAGAGAGGGATAACACAAAAAAGAAAGAAAAAGAGAAAGAACCCACTCCAACAAACCTCTCATTTTCATAAGCCCTCCTCTAGAATATTTATGTTAGTGTTTTTGGTTATTTTTTTTTTTTTTTGAGGGAGGAGGGTGGAGTCGAGGGTAAGCAACATTATTTCCTTGTAGCTCCTGAAGTGATTTCAAATGTAAAATTAGTTTTGTCAGTCACTTTTATGAGTCTAGCAATTTGTCCATCTCATGAACTTATAAAATTTTCACTTTCTTTAACAGATATATTTTTATCTACAGATGTAAATTATTATTCAGAATTAAATATGTTAATGTCACACACCAGAAGTAGCTCACAACATGCATTGGCTCTCAGGTTAGAGAATGGTGCATGCCAGGAGGACTTTAGAGTGACAGTGAAGAGGAGACATGTCAATAGAGGCCCACCGCCTCTTGTATTGGTTGCTTATGGGAGTCATTCAATTCTGCTCAGCCTCAATTCTCTTTGTCATAAAAAGAGATGGTACTCCATAAAGGCTAAGGAATGATGTGGAGCTGTTTCATGGATTGCTAGTGAGCTTGGGTAGCTAGGATACTTGAGATCCTTCAGAAAGCAAGAGACCTTGTCTTGGAAACAGTGAAGAAAGCCAAAGGATCATTTGTTGCGTGGTTGAGCCTTTCATAGTAGTGAGTTACTAAATATATTTACTAGTTGGTTGCAAGTAAACATGGCAGATATTCCAATACCTTGGAAGACAGTTAGTATTAATTAGATAATGAATTTCCTCTGTAAGAAATTGTAAAAAAGATTGGCAGCCAGATTGGAATATTTAGTGGATTTATGGACCTTAAAGCCTCTAGAAATAGAAAAGCAGATCAGTCTGAAAGTTACATCTTCATGAAAAGATGGTCATTCCCTCTTCACTGTGCTTCATCCACTCTTTGCTTGCCTTAATTATATCGCTAGGATGCTCTTGAATATTGGTTGAAATACCACCAGGACTCTGTATCCAGTTTATTCTGTATCATGCACCAACTCTAGTTAGGACTAATTTTTGATATTTACTTGATTTTCCTTAAACATATTAAAAAATATTTTGTTAGGACTTGGTGATATAGGCTTGGCTAAGTTGGCCAAGTACTTGTTAAGAAGGCTTGGGAATCTGAGTTCAGATCCCCAGCACCTTTGTATAAGCCTGACATGGTAGTTTGTGCCTACCCCTGTGCCTGGGAGGTGGAGGAAAGGATTCTCCTGGATTACTGGTCAGCAGTCTTAAATGAATCAGTGTCAGTTCCAATGAGAGGCACTTCTTTTAAAAAATAAAGTGGAGACAATTGAAAAATATACTTGATGTCTATGTCTGGCTTCCTACAGACTCTTGAGCACAAAAGATTCATTCCTCCCACACAAACACTCTCTCTCTCTCTCTCTCTCTCTCTCTCTCTCTCTCTCTCTCTCTCTCTCTCTCTCTCTCGCACACACACACACACACACACACACACACTCACAAAGATTCCTGTTGTCATTAACATTATCTTTCTCCTACTTAGTGCTGCTACTCAACACCCCCACCCCCAATTAGGGAACTGTTAATTCTATGAGAAGACACATCAAATTCATTTTTAATTCCCTTAGCATGTATATACCATATATGAACTGTATGGGTGTCTAGTAAACATATGGTAGTTTGAAATGGTCAAAGCAATGGAAGCTGGCATTTTGTTACACATTCAATAATCTTACTTAAAAAATAACAACTTAAGATTCATGAAAACATTTAATGAAAAAATGCTAAAATTGTATGCTTCAGTTTAAACAATGAAATTTCTTTGTATTCATCTTCAAATTGGTGTACAACAAAGAGTGTGTCTCACGATATTTTATGTCTACGTCATTTTAAAAGGCTACAAAACTATATTTTTCTGCATTCTTTATGTAATTACCAAATAGAGATGAATGATAAAACCCTGAAAAATAGTAGTGTAATTATGTACCTACAAAGAAGCTCGCATCCATTCTGGTTTTACATCACATCTCTGGGTAGGTGGCATCTAAATTATCCCCTTAGAGCCACATCATGGTACTATTTTTAAAATCTCACAAATGTAGTTCTCCTTACTACTTTGATTATAGGTTACAACAGAGAGCTTCAGGTAAGGACACTCCCTTTTTAATGTTTTGTTTTTTCTTGTGAATTTGAAGTCAAAATTTGAGAGAACAGAACCATAAAATATTGGAATGGGGGCTTCCTGTCAGTGTTTTGCCATCCTAGGGCTGATTAGTGAGTAACTGGTTATTCAGCTTTTGGTTGAGTAGAGGAAATCAACATCACCCTGGATATTTCTTCTAGATTGTCTTTTCTCTGAGGAATACAGTTATCAATGTGTGCTGTGAACTCAGCATGTACTTCTGGGGGATATGACAGTACCTGAGGCGGTTAAGCTGTGAGACACTAACTCGCTGACCTGTTCTTGCTATGCTGACTTAACGTGCAGCAAATCTGTAGTTTGTAAAAGTCTTTGGTTAACATTTTCATTGGTGCTGTTTTGTTCTGTTTAGTGTCTGACAGTATTAATTTATTTTGCACTAAACACTGGCCGTAAAGAATTCAGCTGCAAGTCCACCCATTGACCTCTGTCTTGCAGTCACTCAGTTGCTTTACCAGTTGAGAATGTGTGTCTGGGGTCAGTTTCATTCCAAATCTGCTTACTAGTTGAGTCTCACAGAAAATGAAATTATAAAATTTTCCTAGGGAATTTCAATTTCACCAAATGCTGATATTGTAATGGATCAGTCACCAATATTTTAAATGTTTCAGTTTAACATTTCTGCTTTTAAAACAAAAGATATACTGGTACTTGTTCACCTTGCTTCAGGAAAGAGCCCATTAAAACAAAACAAAACAAAACAAAAACCACTTTATTGTCATTCTTTGAAATACACATCCTTAAAAGAAACCTGTACCTTTTCTGCAAACTGACTCGGTCTTTTCTATCTTGGGCTTTTCAGAGATGAAGAGTTCCAGATGCTACCTTAATGTTTCATTTTGCAATCTGGAAGGGTCTCCTACACTCTAGGTAGAAGAAAATGACTGCAGTGGTGACTGCTAAACCTGGATTATTATAAAGAGGTGCCACTGAGTGACAGAGGACAAATGTTGCTTAGCTAATTGCATTACAAACACTGAACCTTCAGCAAACAGCCTTTACACTAAAGGACAGTACTTTATTGGTAGAGTTAAAGATATTGAAACAGTATGATCAAAGTAACAAAACTATTTCTCCAGTTGCTCTGACACAGTGGAGATCCATGTCTTGCCTCTTTGAATCAGTTCTGGTTTTCTGTAGCCACTCAATTTTTAAGCAAGTCAAAACTTGCTGAAATACAAATTCAAATCTACTAGAGAGTAAAGATTGAATTATGAAGCCTCATGATGGTAGCTTGCCAATATTCAAACTAAATCAAGGGAAGGTTTAGAAGGGCTGGCTGAAACTTCTGCTTGATTTACGAATAGGGAGTTGTAGGGTTTTAAATGAAGTGACCGGAGTATTCAGGAAGATTCTTTGCATCTAAAATGCTAGTCATTTTTCCTTTAGACTTTTAATAGGGAACTTCGAAAGACTCCTCTAAAAGGGTTGTGATGTAGGTTAATGACCACAAAATATGAGCCATGGTTCCAATTCACTGGTCAGTGGTTTATTTTAATTTTAGCTGTGAATCCAACTATTAACCTCTGTCTTCTAGTGGTTCAGTAGCTATATCAACTTGTGTTCTTGAGAGTTAGTTTCTTTCTCAAATATGCCTACTAGTCACAATAAATGACATCATAAAATGTTATCTGTTACATTCTTTTGTATTGTGTATATATGGGTACCTGTGAGTAACTGAAATTTTAGTGAGGTTTAGACATAAATATTGAAGAATGTGTAACCAAATTTGCTTTGCAATCTGAATAAAGCATAGCTCTTTTATGTGAATGTAACCAAGTGTTTGTGTGTGTATGTATGTGCATGCCTACGTGTCTTCAGTAGACAAACCTGTAATAAACGACAACATTGAACACTTTCCTTGTGAGTCAGCAGACACTTGGTAACTTCATATCGATATCACCTAAGTGAATCAATTTGAACCTACCCTCATTCTTGTCTAAGTGGCTCCTGTCTTTCCTGGTATGGTACCTCTCTTTCCTTTGGGAGTTAGGTTTGCAATGACATTCATTTGAAGTCTCAGTAAGCAAGATTTATGGGAAATATAAAAAGAATGTGACAGTGATCATTAAGCAACCATTTCAGGTAGGTTTAATAGGTATGTTAGGGAAATGCTCTATCACTGAGCTACATCTCCAGCCCCAGGGATGCTTTCTAATGGATACTCTTACTCAAGTAGAAGCAAACAACAACAACAACAACAATCTCATGTACTATTATTTCTCCTAATGCTTATTTGCTCTGAGCAGATGGCCACATTCGCACATGTCACTCACGGCTATACCATAGCTCATAGTTTGTGGTCATTAACTTCTCTTTTGGAGTCAGTCTGTGTTCAGGGTTTAGTTTAGTCATGCATATGTCCTTGAAGAAATGTAACATCCTTTACAAGATTTTGTCCAAGTAAAATCAGATAGCAGTTTTATTGCAGAACTGAGCCTACAAATATTTCGCTTTAAAGGCAGTTTTAATAGAAAGAGTAAGGTATAAATCATTTAAGCAATTACCTGTACATCATGGTCGCAGGACTTGGATTGTTCCTTAGCCTCAGATGTTTCCAGATTCCAATAATAACCCAGACCAGATATTTACAGCTTAATTTTCTGTACATGTATACTTGTTCACAAATAGCTTCCATTTTCTGTTGGGCAACTAACTGGGCTACTTAGAAGCCAAAAAAAAGAAAGAAAAAAGAAAGAAAATATAATTTACTTGTTGGAGATGGCAAACATGGATGTTGATAAGTTGCTTCTAAAAATAAATTTTACTTGAAAAAATAAAAATGCTAAATTCTACAGAAGTTCTACACATGGAAATAAGTTATTCAAATAGCTTTTCTCATTATGGAGGGGGATAGCCATGGGATTGGATTAAATCTTGAAATATGCCAGAATTTAAGGGATTCTGTGTTTTGTTTTCAGTGCATCCTTCTGGCACTGGTTAAGTTATCACGAAGGCTGCTAGTTTTCTTTGCATCACTACCTCAGAGTTTTTCTTCTTACTAGAAACTAAACAAATTGAAAATAATGATTGGTGACCATCTGCTGTGCAGAGATTTCACAGATAGCAGTTAACTCTATTTTATAAAACAAGACCAAATGAGAGAGTGATACCGTTACCAGTAAATAACAAACACCAGAGCAATTCCTCTGACAAACATGGGGAACCAAGGAGCTAGCATTTCATTATGAAGAGTCAGTTGTATGCGCTAGAAGCTGAGTGTTAACACATATTTATGGCTGTGTGTGTGTATTGTGTGCATATGTGAAGCACATTACTGTCTCCATTCTTAGGCCTGTAATTTCAGCCAAGGAAATAGAGTGGTGCAGATGCAGGCTAATCAATGCAGTCACATCATCAAAATCTACTCATTTAAGAATTGAAGTTATACTTCATAAAGTCAAAAGAGGAATAGACTCGGAAGTGAGGGCTTCAGGTCAGAAGCGTCGTGTTCTCAGCTGACTGTGTGTTAATGACCAGTGGTTAGCCAGTGTAGGTTTAAATCATTTCCCTGTCTAAGTCTCTGTCCCCCAAATACCTTAACTGGAAACAAAAAGAGTTTGACAGGAAATGATTATTCATATAGTTGCTGTTTGCAGTGTGGGTACTCTCTGTAGAAGACATAAAATAGACAGAAATAGGTGGTTATAAAGAATGGATTCAGATATATAAGTTAAAAGGCCCTATTTAGTAGCTAATTTTATAATTATCCACACTGTCTATACCTATTCGGAGTGTGTGTTATATACATGCATTGATTAAATCAGTATACTTACATACTGAAAACATGCTTCCCTTCTCTCTCCAACATGCACTTATTTGACACTGGGAATTTGCCATACAGCAAGAAAAGTTGTTTGAAATGGGCACTATATTGAGTTCAAAGGACCCATACAGTTCATAAATTCTCTGGTGTCTACTGGATTTTTCATCGGGGAGACTTCCAATAAAAATGATCTATTTTAGAAATAATATTGTTTAGTAGGTTGAAATGTGGTGTAATAAAATTAGACCTTCAGTCTTCTAAAGTTACTACTTAGATGGCACCCTTGGGATGGTAAAATGGCTGTATAAGCAGATGGATCAGATAGTTCCACTGATGGGCACATTTGTCAGTCTCTGTTACAGATATAATATATTCTTATATCTGTAATCCTGACACTGTTACATCCAAATGAAATCAACATGAGGTTGTCATCTTTAAGCAAATATGTTAAGTGTTGTCTTTTGTGCTTTGGATTTGAAAGAAAGGGGCCCAGGGGAGGCAGCATCATGCAAATGGAACAAATCCCATTTCTTCTGCGCTGTGCTGTTTTTCCCCTCCATGGCAGCTGGCTGTGTTATCTTTGTGTGTTTCTCTGAGTGCTGACAATCCTTTCAGTGATCTGAGTTAGGGCACATTAGAAAGTGGAGGCAGCTGTCTGTCGCTATACTGAGAGACGTGTTTGCTCTACTGCGAAGATGAAGGACCGTGAATCCTTGACACACTCTCCCCCCTCCCCCCTGTACTTTCCAACATGATCAACATTCAGACGCACAGATTGTCTGCTTGGACAGTTTTTTGTTCTGACTGACAGCATCTGGCATAGACAAATTTAAAAATACATAGCATGCCATGCCTGGGCTCGGAGCATCCCTTCTTTATTAATCTTCTCATTTAAACCATTCATTTACATTTCAAGAAAGGTTACAGCTTGATATGGTTGAAACGTTGATTTTTAAATGAATAACCTTCTAATGAAATGTCTTGAATGAGCACCAAGCAGCTAGTGTTCATTAAAAATTACTCCCGATTAACAGGGCCTTGAGAGCCTGAGAGGAAAGGGATTTCTTATTGTTTTAATCCACAATGCAATCCTGTGTTTACCTTTCTGGCACAAAGCGAGTAAAAATGATGCCTATTCTTGCAACACTTCTAATACCGTGCACAACTATGATATTGCCCTTAAGCCGACAAAAACATTTGGCCTTGTTTAATCAGCTTTCTCTCTTCCCTCCTAGAACCCACAGAGGTGTTTTATAAATTTTAAACATTATCAAAATATGCCCTCCTCAAATTGTTTCTTTCCCCCAATGCTATGTCTCTTAAGTCCAGATTGGGGGTGGGGGTGTGTATGTTTTCATGTGGAAAAGTGGAAAACACTTGCATGAAACCCTTTCCCTGGCCCCAGGAGAGTAGGAAAATATGTTTGTTTGCATTACTTAATAATAAAACACGGCGGTGTAAAAATCTTCTCTTTCTATGTTTCTCATACCCCTGCACACATCACATTTCTTACCTATTCACAATCTCACACCAACTTCGGTGCATGATTGTCTATAATGCCCATAAACATAATGTGACTATTAGCCATATTGGTCATCCTGTAGTCACTGAGGCCAGGAGTGAGTGGACGAAAACCTACCTTTTATCACACAGGTTAGACTTTTCCTGTCACTGCACATTTCAGCTGTAGCCAGTCAATACTGAGTGTGACCATGTTAGTTGTAAGGGCTATTTGCAAGGAATAGTGACACAGAATTACAACCAAAGCTAAACACATTCATTCAAGTGCCGGTGGTGCTTATGCAAAGGGAATGGATAGCCAAGAAAAATGGACTTCAGAGAAGTCTAATGAACAGTTGTCAATAATGAAGGAATGATTGTAAAATCACATTTAAGAGCTCATTTGCTATAGGGTGAATTGTGACAAACGTTATGAAACAATAGATGTTGCATAAAAATGAAGAGATTACATTTACATATCAACATACTTTTACACTCTTTAATATTGTCAAAAATGACATGCATTCTCCATGGAGTGTATAAGCTTATTTCTTACTTTTTCTTAAATGGTAAATTGTAAACTCATTTTATTTAAGCAAAGTGTTTTTTGAAAATCAGTGAGTCTGGAATTGGCCTCACTTGGTCTCTCATTAAGTAAAGTCCTCCCATGTCTGTACATTTAAGGTAGACATTACTTGGCGCTCTCTCTCTCTCTCTCTCTCTCTCTCTCTCTCTCTCTCTCTCTTCTTAGCTCCCAAATAGATGTCAAGAAATCAATTCTGAGTAGATGAGTAGATATAGGGCTGGTGTTTTGACTGCTATTGAATGCTTTACAACCTATATTTTAAATATAATTTACTTTCTTATATTCCATTTTTAAAAATGAACACCTTTTAAAGGTAGTGCCAGTGTGTATCAGTAGGCAAACTGGGAATGTGTTAGAGTCCACAATTCCCAGGAGGAGGAAGCCAGGTTTAGCAGTAATGCTTTTAATCTGGCCTTGTAGCGGATTCAGGAGCTTCCATAGATCTGCTCCAGTAATTACCATACCCCAAGTGGCACTGGGAGAGACATTTGCCTAAAAACTTGATGTCTTCATTACACTGTTTACATTTTAATTAGAAACATGAAAATTACTGATTCATACAGACAACTATAGTTTAAGTGGTTTCCTTCACCATCCAATAAATCAAAAAAAAAATCCCTACAGTTGGCATAAATAGTTTACTAGGAGTCATTCATGGGAATAATGTGTTGGCACTATAAGCTGCTTAAAATATGTTTTTATTTTACCAGAGGTAGAATTTGCATATAAATTAGAGGATGGCATTTTAAGTTGACAGTCATTTATGCAGAATACCACCCACGTGCAAATAAATGTATGGGTGCATGCCTATACTTACTTTGAGTTTATAGGTTTTATAGAATTGTGGATACAGATATGTACCGACACAGCCTATCTGTTTAAAAACTGCATGTGATCTTCTTTGAAAGTCCTTTCAGAAGTGTTGTGGTAACTCTAAATATGTGTAGCCACAAGCACATCCTTTATGTGCTGAGCAATATGGACTTGTAAGAAGGGACCATGTTTATTTCTGGGTGTCTGGAGATTGAGTTGCTGGTTCATTTGCTCATTTGTGTGTCTCCCCTACAGCTCCTCCTCTCATGTTTGCATGTTCTGTCAATGCTGCTGTCCTAAAACCCACTCTTCCTTGGAATTGTGGCTGGATTGAAACTGTGTGGCTGTCAGAGTCCATTCTGAGTCAGCAACACTCATTCAAGCCATTGCTTGACTCCTGTGGCAGTCACTCAGCCAGTTTTTTCTATCCCCAGGGGGATAGGAGTCCTCCTCATCAGCAAGGAAGAATAACCCTTCTGTGTAACATGTTAAAAACCTGAATCTCCTCACACAGTGTCCCGGTTCAAATCCCCACTCCAGAGCTGGAGTACTGAGACATTATACTAGCCAAGTTGTACATTTTACCCCATAACCTCTTACTAGTCTCCTTGCTTCCCTCCATCTCTACCCCAAGCCCTTTATTATTGATAATATGCAAAAATGAACTCAGAATAGCCACAGACATTAAAAGCTATATTCCTTTTCTCTTTATTTGTTAGAAGTTATTGGTCATGGATGAAGGAGGCCCTGTGATTATTTTTGTTTGTTTGTTTATTACTGCTTGGCTGAGAACCAGCACCCAGTGAGGGAACATATACATTATTGCACTGGAAAATTCACATTTTCAGCCTGGTTTATTTTTCATCTCAGTCCTATGAGCCATGAGTGAAAGTGAATTTCAAAAGTATGAGATAGGAAGCCTGTCTGTAGGTGTCCACTTGGAATGCTGTAGTAATCACTGTTGAATCTTTTGAACGTGAACAGGTAACTTGTGCTACTTGCATGGAATGATTTCTTGGGACTGAAGGGCATAAAAACATTTCTCAGAGGTGATGATGGCCAATAGACATCATTTCCCTTCCATATCTTTTGACTTTGACTTTCTTTCTTTTTTTTTTTTTTTTTTTTTTTTTTTTGCTGTAAGGAGCTTCCAAAGTTTGAATCTGCTAGTAAGTGGCTTTGAATTCATTTGTGTGTGTGAGTGTTTTAGATTTTTAATAGAAAGTCACCCGTTTTCTTTCCATGGCAACCAGAAGGAATAGGTCTAGATAGACTAGGACTTTTGAAACAGTTATTAGTGTTGAACAGGCAGAGTTCCTGAGCATGTCTGATATGCTAACAGTAAGCCCATGGCCACCTGCACCTTGGTTTGCCTTGTATTGCTTCTTTGGGGACAGTGTGGGAGCAGGCAGGGTACTTATTAGGTCTCTGTACCTCCGAGATGCGATTAGACACAATAGTGGACATCTGTAAGGACAGAAACATGCTGTTCTCTTGTACACACAGCAAGATTCTGAGGGTTCCGTGCAGTCTGGTAAATCCTGTCTGCTTTATGCAGTGCGGCCCGAACGGTTATGGAGTGAGGGAGTGCTGGCTGCTAGCCAGTCATTGACTAGAAAATCTTAGGTACCTGAGAGCTTATCAGTTCTTTTGCTTTGTAAAAGAAAAAAAAAAAGTGATGAAAATGTTGGTAAACTGCCATGAAGGTTTAAGGCTGCTGGAACAAGGAGCCGTGTAATCAGATTGGAAAATGGAGCTGGAGGATCTCTGCATGGAGAGCAGCCTTCTGTGGACCCTGTGAGCCGCTGAGCAAGTGCCTGAGCTGACCACTTTGTTAGCAAATCAGCTTGTTTGCTGCTGCAGCAGGGTGCAAAAGACCAGAGCTTGCTATGGTATGTAATGGAGGAAGAACTCTTGCATGGCACAATCTAATCAGCTTGCAATTAGCTTGGGCTCTACAGTTGCCTTCTTAATCCCCCCTCCCAAACCCTTTGTGTTAATGCTGTGTACTTTAAACAATTAAGTAAAGGAAAGAATCCTTCAAGCAAATCAGAGCCATCCGTTAATTTTATCACCCTGATGAAAAAGTATCAAGTGGTCCACTGGCCTTCATCAGGAGCTGGAAATTCTCTGGCTTGCTGTAGCATAGAGCTTTTTACCAACTGATCTTTAGGATAATCTTTCAAAGATCTTGGCATGGATGGTGAGGAAAAGGTACATCGTTTTGACTAGAATTGAAGATAAAATTGGTGTGAGTGGGGCCGGAAACCCTTTTTGGTTTGCCGGTAATGTGTATTTGTTTTCTGCTTTTAGTAACTAGAGGCAGGCTGTGTGCATGTGTGTTAAAGACAGAGATCTTCGTCTGTTAAATATAAAATCCTTCACGCTGCTGTTTACTCAGGGTTCTCTGCACGGAACCTCTTGAAGCTCTGATGACATAGCCACTTGTACACATAATTCTTCTACTTCTCCCTTACCAAACATGACTCGCTAAGGTTGAAAAGAACAAGGCTATCATTGCTGGCCATGTGTGTCACTTGTTAAGCCTTTAAAATAAAATTCAGACCCTCTGAGAGGAAGGTGAGAAGAGCAGATCACAGATCTGCAAAATCAGCGCAATAGTTGTCCATTTTCCTCATTCAAGGACAGTGACGTCTGTGGCACTGCTTAACCAAGGCGCCCATTTACTGAAACAAAACAAATCCATCCTTAAAGAAATCCGTTTATAGGCTCTGCCTATCAGCCCTTCCTCTTCCTAAAGGCATTTGTCAATGTTCATGAATTCCTCTGACCAGTTAGCTTTATTGCATGTTCGTCTTGCTGAGGGTGGAAACAGGCAGTGTTTTGCTAGTGTTTAACAAGCATCAAGGACTGAGTGTTAGTGCTTGCTTTTAGTGGCTCCTGGAGAATGCATTGGAATGCGTTAAGCAGTTTATCTCCAAAATAGTCAGTTCCTTTTGAAAGTTGTATGTGGTAATGATAGAAACACAGTTATAATAATTTTATTTGATTACAAGAGTGTCATTGTCTGCAACATAGTAATGCTCTTCTTAGAGGACAGAATACTGATAATGAACTGTCTATATTCAATTGACTTTTAAAAATGAAGCAGAAACCTGCAACCTATAGCCAAGAGTTTAGATTCAGCATTTTCTCATCTTGTAGTCAGAAAGTTTGATTGTTCATGTATTAGTGCTCTGGGTTTGTCAGGATAGCATACTTTATTTAATACATGTTTGGCCATGTGTCTCACATTTTGCATTTGAAAGAATGAGTTCTCATTTGATGGAAAATGAGAGTATATAACAAGAAGTGCATTTAAAATTAGGTTAGCTTCTAAGTTTGCCTGGGGGTTTGCTTGTGATTCTGCAATGTGTCCTTTTTTTTCTTGTATTTTGAAGGGTTTTGTTTGTTTGTTTTTAATTAAAATGAAGATTAAAAGAAACATATATCACCTACACAGGTCTTATGCCTCAGAGATTCACTTTTTATTCTTCTAGGACAAATTCCATTAGATATGCACTTACTGTACTCTTAGATTGTAAATCTTACAATTTAATGGTAATTCGGCAAGCAGTTATTGCTTCAGTGGCCTTTTTTCTTTCTTTTTTGTCCCATCTCACGTGTGAAATAGGGTTACCCTTTACAAGTGTCACATCTGTAGAATTCATCTCTTGTATTTTGTAGCTGTTCCTGCTGCATCATTCTTGAGCTTTTAAAACAAGGTAAGGCTCTGCAGGTCCCATGTGGGGTTGATGAGTCGGGAATTTGTGTCTTTATGTGCCCACAGGTTGTGGGGGTCATGGAATGGGAGTTCAGAGACAGAGAGAGAGAGAGAGAGAGAGAGAGAGAGAGAGAGAGAGAGAGATATTGACGGAGAGAGACAGAGAGAGCCTAGTTAGCAACAAAATAGCTAGGAACATTAGTCTCAGCCTAACAGATTAATATCTTTTCCTAAATAGGTATTTTTCTCTAACCTTATTCTCAATCTGATGTCCTGTTTTCCATGACAGATTGAGTCCTGTGCTTGCATCGCTGGAAACAGGAATGGATCTGATTGATGCAGATCTCTTTGCCTTGTGTACACTGTTAATATCCTTATCCTTTTTGGACAGCTGGAGTTTTTTTTTTTTCTAGAAACAATATATACATTCATAAAGAAATTATAAAGGGATTCTCCTTCTGCAGATAATGAGTTCTCTTCAGGAACTGCAGGTTACACAGCCCACAAATGAGCTCTAAGTGGGGGGATTTAAAGTCTTGCTACAGCATTTAATTTCTTGAGGGAAGGGGTTCAGTTGAAGGTTAGCCTGTTATTGTGGCAACTACTCCTGTCCCTGTTCTTCTGCCAGCACTACGGCACAAAAGGCACTCATTTTCATTTAACACGTAGGGAGGTATTAATCACTGCAGTATTTTCTTCAAAAATTTATCTTATCATATTCATTGTTTCACTACCCGTGACAATAATAGGTGTTTAATTACTCAATAAGGACCATTTATAGATTCCATTTGTCCTGCATGCTGGACAAACGGTATTGATTTTGTACTTGGATGCAACATGAAATTGTGTTAGACACAATTAGAAATCCAAAGCTGGTAAGACGTACATTTGTTACAGTAACTGGACTTGCTCTGGGCAGCAGCAGAGTCTTGTAGTCCAGGCAATGTCTATGGAGTAAAAAGCAGAGCCAATTTTATTGTAGTGACATGATGAAAAATGAATGGTCTTTCCCCCATGTTGTGTATGCAAGTGCACGTGTGGAGATTTTAGTTTTAGTGAAGCAATGAAGAGTTGTATGAAATGAAAAGATTTGACATGGATGCTTTTTTGTAGCCAGAAAAGCCAGTGTGTACAAGTGACCACAGCGTTTGTGTAATCTTGTAATTGAGATTATTTAGTCAACACCAGGGGTCTTTATTTTGCCATTAACCAAGTTATTACCTTGAGTGAAGGTAGGAACTATACAAGATAAAAATCTCAGACTGGATTTTGGTGTAACTCCTATCAAAGTGACAAGGAAGACCTCTAAATTCTTATGGTGTCTTAAATTAACAAGTTGGGTTTTTGTTTGTCTGTTTGTTTTTTATGGTATTGAACAACAACCTTTCTTTTACCTGACTATGGTGGCACAGCCCAGAATCTTGCAAAGAGCCAAACTCCAGCCTACCTGGTAGCAGTCAGGTGTGCCTGCAGTTTGCCTCTCTTTGCTGTGCTGAACACATTTTTTTTTTTTTTTGCTGCATTTTGCACATGAGAAACCATAATTAGAGAGTAATCTCGTGTTGGTCAGCACATTAGTTGCCCACTGTCTTCAGCTCTATTCAAATTTGTGTCTTGTGCAGGAAGGTCATTTGGTCTTGTCCAAACAAAAGGAAAACTAAACCAAGTATCAGACAAGTAGCCAGCCACTTGATCTTCCTAATTTCACTATCAGGTATATCGTATCCTTGCTAGATCTTATGTGCTTCTAAGGATAGTAGGCCTCTGGCAAGAAAGCACTCTTTTGAAGAGGTATGAGGATGAGCAATACTGCCTGCCTTGCCCCCAAAAAGGCAAGTTGTTGATTGATATAGGAGAGTGTTGTATTTGCAGAACACTATTGGTTACTATGGGAACACCAAATGGGCCACTATTTTAGCACAGTAGTTTTAATGTTTGTTTAGAAGGTCCAAAACTTCAGAGAGGAGGGCTTTTCATTTGCCTGATGATACAGAGGCCTTCTTACTTAGTGGACATTTGTATTAATGTTTCCCTTCTTGATCATCACATATAGTATACACTAGCATTACTAAAGTAATGAGAAAATAAGCACAAAACTGGTGTGAGTGTGAGTGTGTGTGTGTGTGTGTGTGTGTGTGTGTGTGTGTGTGTGTTCCCCTAGGCTTTTAAATGTGTGACAAAAAAGAATTGATTTACCTGACCATTTTTAACCACTCCTGTTTGTTCTTTCATTCTTTCTTTTCTAATAGATATGAAAGGAATAGGAAACTTGGAAACTTTCATTGTGGAAATGCAATTGTTGTTTGTTGTTTATTTTGTTCTGGAGAGGGTGTGTAGAGGCTAGTAGGCAGGTACTTCTCCCGTAATGCAATCTGAGGTCTTGAAACTAGTGGACAGGTATGCCCTTAGTCACATAGCAGATCATGTCTTGGGTCTACCAGGTGAGTGGGTCATGCATGTAGTAGTTTGTAAGGTAGGGGTACAATTCAGGGATGCATTAGGAAATACAAACACAGTGGACAATTGCAAAGCTTTTGTTTTTCCCCTACACAGTGAAAGGCAGTTTTGCTTTATTCTTCAGTCTGTACTCTAGTTCCCTGGTGATTTCTTTGTATTCTGACTAAATGAAGTCTTTGTACTTTTTAGTTCATCATAGGCAAACTAATTACTTATTGCCTATAGTGTAGATCTATAGAGTAAAAGACATTTCATGAAATTGGAGAGTCATAAAGTAATTTACATTAAAATGGTATGGAGGACTTTCCATGGTCAAATATTGCTCTTTTAGATAGAGTTTCACCATCAAGAGAAGTGTACATGTGCACTTGGACTGCCCTTCAGACTCTGTGGGTGATGAAAATGGAGATGTGGTCTCTTTAAGGACCAGTGTCTTTAGCCAAGCTATTACAAGATTATATGTGCTAGCAAATTTATGAAGACTCTGCATTTCTAGATTTACAGCACCTTAGACTTTCTAGGGGAGGGGTTATATTTTGAGGTCTTCACTTTATCCTCTTGCTTCAAAGAAACTTACTATACATGGAAGCAATGACACAGTCATATATGCAATCATCACTTTCAAAGCATGAATAGAATCTATAGTTATGGACCCTCCCCCCTCCTCCCTCCCTCTCTCCCTCTCTCCCTCCCTTCTCATGCATTCTCTCTTCCACCCCTTCTTTCTTTCATCCACAGGGTCTATAGGCTGATCTCAAAGTCTTTTTTGTAGGTGAAGATGACCTTGGACTCTGGATCCTCTGCCTTCACCTCTGAAGTGCTGAGATTCCAGGCATGGCCTCCTCATCTGCCTTTCTTTACTGTGGGGCAGTACAGCATTTTCCTTGTGCAATCGCCCATCCCCTCTAGTATGCTAATAGATCTCCCCAGCTTTATCTGTTGCTGCACCTCCATCAAACCTCCCCACCACATACTGTCCACTCAGCATCCTCCTTCTAACCTTACACATAGCTGTTTGAATAGAATAAATCAATAAGACTATTAAAACTATCTAGAACTTTTTAAAACAGGGAAATAATATTTTAATTACTACTGACATGCCAGTTTGAAGCCCATATCCTACATTATGACAGTTCAGTTTAGAAACTACATTGCTTCATTTCAGTAACTTTATTACCATTTGGCTCAGAGATTGCTATTTCGCCTTGGCCACAGATTTCATCAGTTGCCCGGTTCACCTTTGTCCATGCTATACTTGTGAAATGACCTCTTCCGTTAGTGCTTGTCAATAGTAAATTGCTATATTCTGTGCCTAGAAACACACTGGAGGACGCAAACACTTTATTGAATGACTGAGTTTGTAGTTAATTTTCCCAAATTAAAACTTAATTGGAATCATCCTAATTATCATTTCCTGCCCATTAATTAAGGCATTGGTTAGGGTCAGCTATTTCTGATAATGTTCTTATTGTTAATAGTAGGGCAGTATTTTAGACCATACACCTGTTTGTAGACCAGGTATGTTTACTGTCTTTCTACTTTTCTAAAAATTTATGAAAGAGTCAACATGTGGAGTGGTCAAGGCTCAATTATACTATGACATCAAATTATCTTTACTTTTGAGAATTTTTAATGGCTGAATGCTCTGTCCACAGAAACCTCTGTTTTGTTTAAAGTGAGGAGGAATTTTTGTTTGTTTTGTTTTTTGTTTTGCAGTCAGTCTTCTCATATAATGACTGAGATTTGTATTGAAAGCTAGCTCTAAAAAATATTTCCTTTAGAACAAATAACAAAATGTTGCAGTTAAAATATTTATAATTTTTGGTTATTTCTAGATTAAATATATTTCTGATAAATATGTAAATTTGTTAAGTATCAAAATAGTGGTTATTCCATTATAACATTTATAAGAAAAGAATGCCATTGCTTCTTCTTTACATAGTATTTAGCTCCTTTATCTCATTAACAAACTGTTGCCCGAAATAGAACACCGATAAGTTGCTTGAAAAGAAGGTAAAATAACATGCCAACACTCTGGGAGACCCCGCCTTGGGGGAGTCACAGCTGATACAGAAGCATTGCTGTTTCTCCAGTGATGCCAAGATGTGCTTAGTTTGACATGAACAGTTTCATGACTGATTTTTCAATCACACTTGAATTCCAAATTTCTTACTTTGTGAACTTTTGCTCTGTTTTAGTTTTGCTTTGTATAGTCTGAAATAACCACCAAGAATGAGATAGTTTACCTGCTCACCTGGAGGGTACTGAGGAGGGGGGGCATAAGCAGTGGGAGATGGAAGGGGGTGGAGACAGAGACAGAAAGATATAAGGAGGGAGGGAGGGAGATGATAGAGGCAGGGAGACAAAGAGAAGGGAAAGAAGATGCCTGTGGGGGGAGAGATGAAAGGAGGGAGGAAAAGAGAGAGGGATAGAAAGTATGGAAGAATACTGGTGAAATATATACACAATAGGCTTGATGGCTTCATTAGACTTTGGGTGTCCCAGATTAAAATATCATTGATTGAAATTTCATTCTTAAACAGAAATTCAAGTATATGTTACAAATGCACAGTTTTACTGATGTTAATCAACAAGTCGGCAAAGAAATGTTAATTTCTCCACTTCCAGATACACTGGATTCTACCATTACTTTGGCTTTCAGGAATAAGAAAGATTCCTTAGTTTGTTTAAATCTTTGGGTATATTTGCTATAAATTTATGTTTGTTTAAAATAAAGTTAAAAATAAGAAAATGTTATATATGAAAATAAATTTTGCCGTACTGTCAGCCAATATAAGGCCACTTCTGTGATACACAGTGAGTGATTGTATCTCAAGGACTGATGTTTGGGCTGTGCCTGAGATTCACAATGCTATCAAACAAAAAGCACATGCATCCAAATGCGATGTGTAGGATGATATACAGCAAGAAGTCATGGGAATTTTGTATTCTAAACACTGTATTTTAAACTCACCTTACCAGAAAACAAAAGAAAAAGACAACAACAACAACAACAAAAAAAAAAACAATCCATAGTCTTAAACACAGAATAAATACATTTATATTGAGGCACAGTTTGAATCATTGTATTTAGGGATGTTTTTAGTATATATGACTTAAAATTCACTGCAAGTAGAAAAGTCATACTTAATAAACACTACTTGAGCAAGTTGTTTGGGATTATTAAAACTGTCAAAGTTTAAATAAGATGATTAAGTCTCTGACTTTACATTTTTTCAAAATATAGTTCTTTTATAAGGGTTCATTCACAAATAATAATGGGTGAGAATCACCACCATGGAAAACTAGATGAGCCGAGAGCTTGAGCTTAGTGGTAGATCAGTTAAACATTAGTGCTTTAAAGTATAAAGTTTGTGTAGCGTTTAACAGGCCTTAGAAGGGCATTTAAAGTAACTTGTGTGTAATATGCAACACTAACAGAGCTTCCCAGAGCCCCAGAGGAAGCTGAAAATGCTCAAGGCTGCTGCAGACACTGACATTATGTTAAAGAGGATGAAAATAAGGTTCTTTTGCTGCCATGAAAATTCTCCAAATGAAGAGAAACAGAAATATGTGGAAAGCTCTAACAATTTAAAAACATATATACTTATAAATGGGATTAAAACAGATTTTAAGATGTCAGATTTCCTTTAGTGCTTGGCACATTTTTGCTAGTTTTAATTCTAAGTCAGGTATGAAAAAAAAAAAAAAAACCTCCAACATACTTTGTCACTACTTTAATAGGAAAAAAAAAGATTGAGAGATGAAGATAATTATCATAGTAAACACCTTGAAAGTTAGGAAATGCCATCTTATGTTTTATCTGTAAGGTTGGAAAAACTAGGAAAAAAAAGAAATCAAACTACTAGAAATCTTTCTATAAATGCTCATTGTAAGCGATCTTATTGTCAAGTTTTACATTTATGTATGTATACATGTAAATGTTTATATTTTTGTATGCACACATCTTTTTGTCTGTTTGTCTTTCTGTCTGTTGTTACTCATATTTAGGAATTGACTTCTGCACTTATGTGGTAATTAAGAAAAAGCACAAGCTTACTTATTCCTAGTGTTTTTATCTTAAAGTGGATGACTTATATATAACTTCTTCCTGAGCTCTTCAAGCTGTGAGGATCTAAAGTAACTTCAAGGACATTCTGTATGGAAGATTTTAGGAATGTGGAATCTGATTGCATCATTTCATTTCTCCTGGAGATGTCAGGTGTGTAGCCTGGGTGTTTGAACAGCCTCTTACATTAGTGGTTCTCACAGAATGGGCTGCATATCTCTGAAGAATATTGAATTTCTAGCTAACGTTTCTCCAGTTTCTGGATGTGGCCAAAACATACGTTCCCATGGGCTTCATACTTGAGTCCTGCTGTGAGGAGGATAACAACATGCACCCATTTAGAAATGACCAAAGCTGTCACAATGCACCTTCATTCCTCCATCAATGAATGTTAAAGGCACACACACACACACACACACACACACACACACACACACACACACACACACACACACACTGCATATCTGGAGGTCCAAGCACAGTTTGTTGGAGTCATTTTTCTCCTTCTACCATTTGGGTTCTGAACCTTGGCTACAGGTGTTCAGACTGTGTAGCAAGCATCTTTACCCACTGGTCTTAACAGTCCAGCCTGATTTTATTTTTTTACTTCCTGTGCTATTAAAAATGTTGAAATCTGTGTACTTTTTAAAGTATATTATTTCTATGTAATCATAACTATGAAATGCTGCCTTGGATATCACTTGCCAGTCACACCTCTTCCAGGTCTTTTGAATATTTAATTCTAGTTGAACACCTAGTTATGTTTTTGGTTGCATTTCCTTACAGAATATGTGAAACATCCTATTAGATTGATGGCAGTTTGCTGATTAATTCTTTTTTTTTCCCTCTGAGACAGGGTTTCTCTGTGTAGCTTTGGAGCCTGTTCTGGCACTTGCTCTGGAGACCAGGCTGGCCTGGAACTCACAGAGATCTGCCTGCCTCTGCCTCCCGAGTGCTGGGATTAAAGGCGTGCGTCACCAATGCCGAGTTGCTGATTAATTCTTTCTATTGGTGAATAATTGTGTTGAACATTTGTGATAAACTGTGCATGTATATATGTATATGAGTGTGCATAATTATTATCAATGTGTAGACTAACGTACTTTAAAAAATGTTTTGCATAGTTTCTAAATCTTCAAAGCCATTGGCTTAATGTGAGGCAGAATTAGCACAGGCAACACATCCTTAAGCCCCATCACTGCCTGTTGCAATAATTAATTACGGATTTAGATGCTGAACATACACAGGTACTATATGGAAATGGCTGACAGTATGTGCTCTGATATTTATAGGTCATTGTGAAATTATCTCAATATGCCTCAGTTTACCCATCTTTTGGTGAGAGACACATTGAATTCTTTAATTTTACTTTTCTAGCAAGGATAATGTGTGAATTAGTTCATGCTGAAAAAGAAGTGATTTGATGAGGGGAGCTCTATCTAAATGCTAAGTATTATTTATTATTCATGTAAGCATATTACTGTACCCTTCAATCACCTTTTTTTGGATGTTTCAAATGGGCAATTACTGTCTCTTTGTGTAAAGCTTTTAAATTTTTTAATTTAAATTAAAAGTTAATCTAATTTAGGAAAACTCTGCCAGCTGGGAAGGAACACAGATTTTTTTTCCCCTCCCTTTCCAAATAAAGCAGCAATTCTGAGCAGACTCTCTAATACGGCAGTGTGCACAGGCTTTTCTGAGCTGGTGGAGTTAGGAAGGAGGGCTAATTAGTAATGGCTGCTGTGTAATGCTGGTAATCCAACTGGCAGGGTTAGTGATGATAATAGGTCTGATTAGGTGGAATTAACTGATATTTAGAAGGATGGAGATTCTTTTGTTTATGAAATCTCCAGAAATACATTACATAGCCCGTTGTAGCTGCATCCCTGAAATCATAGCTCAATGACCAGGCATAAGTGAACTTGGTGGTAGGGAGGGCTCTTTTGAGCTCAGGAAGGCCTTCTCTTGTTAAGGCTTCACTTAACACATCATGAGCATAGGCCTTCAAGCATCAGAAATCTGCAGTGTGCTTCAGAGGGCAGCTGTATTTAGCTGGCTTCCATGGACATCGAGCCACCCTCCCTTCCAGGTTCTTCTGTAGCTCTCCCTCACATCCCTACTAACTCTAATGTAACCGACCTTCCTTTATAGAGAACAAATGGAAATCTGTCCAAAAAAAAAAAAAAAAAAAAAAAACTGGCTATTTTAATTTCTTCCCTGCAAATCTGCATATGTAAACTTCCCTTTAAAGCTAACCCAATTCAAGTATTCCCTAATACTATTAAATTTTAAGGAAGTCTGCTTAGAAACCACATTATTCAGCCCCACAGTTTCCACTGCCCAGCAGTATCATTAAATCCTCTAGAGTGAATGAGTCCCATAAAAATTGGGGAGTCCTTTACTTTGTTTCCATATTCAAATGGAAATCTTTTTGCAAGTTAGTAATTAAAGTATTTAACCTCTCTCTCCCTCCATTTATTAGAAAACTCTTTTTTCTTTATTTTTTCAATTACGAAAAACTGCTAAAGCCAATCAAGCATTTATTTTGATAAACCGCTTCTAACAGTCTCAGCTAAATTCTGCAAATACGGGAGGGAAAAAAATCCCAGCTAAATAATCACCCTGAGCAGATTTTGCAGAGACCTTGCGCTCAACCTGTTCAGGGATAATTACGCCAAGCTTTTAGTATGGGGCAAAGGAAAACATAAAATTAAGGCATGAAAGAAAGTCTACCTATTTTGAGAAAATACTGGGATAATTGGTAGTCTTTTTATTACCACTTTATTATAGAAAGTTATTGTCTTGCCTTGAAATATAGGTTTACAGCAATGAAATAGTACTATGTGGGGCTGGGAGAAATTCTGTTAGATGGATTGATTTAAAATGTAATAAAAATAGCAAATTGCTAAACAGTGAATTGCTAAATAGCCAAATTAGAGTTCATTATTTAAATGACTCTTCTTTTTAATCATACGATGTTCATAATTGCTTTGTTTCTGACAAGTACATTAGAAGGGCCTGCTTTGTTCTCCTGGTTTGTTTTTCCCTGCCTTTCAGAGTATACTCCAATGTGGAGCTGTTGCCTGGAACTTTCCTTGAGACTCGACAGCAACAGGAGCATCACCGTCACAAACTCAGTGCTGGGGGAGGCAGTAGACAGATTCACAGAGCTATAAATGGCGCTGATATGAGACGTGACCCTGATAATGGTTATGCAGTGCTCTCAAAGGCTGCCTCTTTTACAGACTCTGTCCTTTTATATGTGAAGGTGACACTGAAGAGAGTGCCTGCCCAGAGAGGTGCAATCTGTCTCTCTTTTTATGTCACCAGGGACACATCTTGGCCTAGTGGGGCCCAAGTCTCTCACCATGTGGGGGCCTTGTTTTAAGGACAGTGGTACACAGTTAAAAATTCATGCTTGACCCTTCGTCATCACTATGTTACTGGTAGATCTGCCTCTGCTGTCTCCACTCCATGTGTAGCATATTGAGAATGGTGGTTGCAAGGCTCCATTTGATCAGATTCATTTGGTTTCATTGCTGAAAATTCATGTCAGGAAGATGATTAACTTGTGGATATTTTTGGCAAAAGCTACTTTCCTAGAACAAATGTTCCTATTGAGGGACTGGGGTGAAGTAACAAAATATGCAGGCCCCAGTCTCTACAGGGCACGTCTTCACAACTGATTATAGGCAGTCCTTACTTCAGCAGCAGGGAACTCAGCAGATACAGCAGATACTCCTCTTCAAATGGCACATCAAAGAATTCATAAAGGAAAGAGAGGGAAGGTTTGGCTCTAATAGTTGGGGATCTTTAATAATGGCAATACTACTAATCCAAATGAAGACAGGGATTCATTTGGCAAGTCTTTAGGTTGTGCATGGGAATCAAAAAGTGCCAGGAATGGAGTTGTCCTTGATCAGGTCACCTTCTCTTCTTTAGGGGCATAGGCACTTGTTGAGGGGTTGAAGTGGGCACAGGCTGCCACAAGGAGTCCTGACTGCTAAGGTTTCTCATAACTAGAGGAATTGTTCCTGTACTACCTTTGTTTCTAAGGAATCCTCCACAGGCTGTCCTGCTTCACTGGTTTCCTCACATTCTTAGCTCCCAATTGACTCAGACATTCACTCTAGGTCAGTTCATGGTGTGCAGCTCTCCTATGTTAGAGATCATCATATTCATAGAGTGACTTTAGGGGATGCTAAAGAGGCGATGGAAATAGCCTCTTACCTTTCCATAGCTGCTGTGATTTGTAAACCCTCCTACCTGTGGCATGACTGTCCTTGAGTCTCACAAATCCCAGAGGTAAGCAGACTTGATGCAGTAACTCATGTTTTATAGAAGAAATATTGGGTTAGGAGGCCTGCCCTAGATTTTACATTGAAGTGGTGAAGCAAGTTTTGAATCCTGAGGTATTGATCTAGAGGTGTGTTCTTTTCCTCCTTTTTGTTTTGTCTACTGGGGACGGAATCTAGGGCCTTGCCTACACTGTTCCTGAACTCTAACACCAAGCCACAACCTCAGCACACAAGGAAATTTTCAGAAAACTTTCCCACAAAGCTTTCAACTTATTAGAAAAGAGGAGAAATGTAAAAATAAGTAAGTGCATACAACTACACATGGTTATATCTATTTCCTCAGTAATTATAATGTATAAAGGCAAGAAGAAAATGTCAAAATAAAGTACAGAGTGAAGTGATGTGCATAGAGTAAGTGCCACCCTGTATGGATTAGTTGTAATCTACACTTGATTGCTGAGCACTCGGAGACTGGGAGGCACTATTAAATCTTTGTATTAATTGACATGTGCTTTTCTGAGCCGAATTCGTACAAGAAGGCAGAACCATCAGGGTGTGAAACCTTCAATGATTTTGGACACCTGACTTCCCTCTCCTCATACAAGTTGCAGTGGATGAAAATGTTCTAGTAAAGACTTTTTTTTTTTAATCCTCCAATGGAACACCTTCATGCACCTTGCTATTCCATTTCTCTCATCAAGATGTCTTCATCACTCCAAACTTTGAAAGCATTTTTCCCCTTCAGCTTTTTCTCTAGGTCTGTGTGTTGGCACTTCCACAATATACCCCACTCATGACATTGCATAACCCAGTCTCTGAATTCTGGATGTCATCCTTTTTCCTCCAGACAGATATCATCTTCAGCTAGAGCTTCCAGACTCTTCTGAATTCTTGCTGCAACCACTTTGCCACTAGCTCTGCCTCTTGTTATCCGTTAAACTGTATTGCAGAGGCTGGCCCCAGGTCCCCATCTGCTTTTCTCTTCTTCAAGTGGAACTAGGAAAGCAAAGATCTCATTATTCACAGGCTTCCAAACCTGTACTTTTAACAGGATTCTGCCTGCTTCAAACTGCTTTTTTTTGGTCAGGGAATTCTGCTTTTCTGATATCAGCCAGGTGAAATAATCTCTTCAACATACTCTGTTTCAAATGAGCAAAATGTAGTCATCCAACTTAGTATTTGAAAACCTGACATTATTGTCAACAACCCATCATGTGTTTGTTTGTTTCTTATAAAAAAGAGAACAAATGGAGGCATCCTTGTATTTAAGAGTCTGTTTTAAAATGTTAAAATTTGGGTTAGAAGGGCAGGCACCAAGTCCAGCACTGTGGTTGTGTGATGGCCATGCTCCAGGTCCCTCTTCTCCTACTTTCTGTCTGTCTTCCCTCCTCCTCCATGTCTCAGGCTGACAAGGGATAACATAAAGATAGCACATTTTGAGTGCTGGGGATATGACTCAGTTGGAAATATGTGAAATTGAGTTCAGGTCCCCATCACTCTAATGAAAAGCCAGGTCCACTGGCCCCACCTGTAATTCCAGTGCCTGGGAAGTGGAGACAAGAGCATACTTGGGGCTCACTGGCCAATCAATCCAACTCAGGTTCAGCTCAGGTTCTTTGGGGGACCCTATCTCAAAATAAATAAGATGTAGAGTAACCAAGGAAAACAATATTAAAGCTCATGTACTCACCATGTACATAATAAACATGGAAACTCTGGCGCATACACACATCAAAACATAAAAATATATTCTTGGGTACAGGAAGAACTTTCCCCACAGCCTTGAAAATGTAGCATAAATAAACCAATTTTATATCAATAATGGAGGACAAATAGTTTGCTCACTTTATTAAAGTTTTTCATACACTCTTGAGTATCAACCTTCTTTAGTACACCAGGCTATCTCATTTACTAAAAAGAAAAAAATTGTATAAATTTGGCAATAGCTATTCCATCTAACAATACCCAAAGTTCCTTTCATCCCTTCTTTAACTAATATAAAACTTAATTTAATCTTAAGTTTCTACCAGAAAGGGATTTTCTCAAATCTCCATTCTCAGGAATGATGTGTCACTAAAAAGTAGAAGTGAATTTTAGTTTCATTGTTTTTATCATGTTAGAAACATATTCTAAATGTAAAACACATGTAAAAATAAGAAAGTACATTTATGCAAACTTTTAATTACTCCTGTACCCAATGCCCAAAATTTAAAAGGAAGTGATCAAAAATTACAATATTTTATTTGTCTTGTCAAGTCTGATTTTATGATTACAGGCCTCCAAAAGAGTGTTTGGTGCTGTGTGGTTCCAAACAGGAACTGTTGGCATGCTGTTCTCTCCGTAAAATCACCATGATATGGTATTTCTGTTTCCACGGTTTCTAAAAATATATCTTAATTCCACAAAGCCAAAATTATCTGGCAAAGCCATCTCTCCCTACCCTCTCTCTCATAACAACTAACATTTCTTGATCTGGACTTCCTAAGGTTTGTATGCACAGTGTTTTCATTTAGAAAATTCCTCTTGTGTGGCTATTGCCAGGTACTTCTTAAATGTGTTTTTCTTCATTTATTTCCAAAGAGTTCTTAGTGGCAACTTTAGGTACATTTCTTCTTGGAGGCAAGGGGTGGGCTCTGGTCTCTTCAGGGTGCCTATGAAACTGTGACTTTGTCAACATCCGACTACCACAGAGACAAACAAATTGAATTTCCATTCTGTGCATTTTGTTTCTTCTTGGATAAAACCCAAAAAACTGCTTCCAAGCATTGCCAATCTCCATCTGAAAACACATCTCCTAGAAGTTTGTAAGTGAGGCAAAAGTAGGCAGTGGGGGTCCAACACAAAGTCTAGTTTCTTCTTTTCATGGTATAGCTTTTCAGTGCAGACCACAGAAGTGCTGTTTGTTTGATTGTCTGGATTTTGGTATCAATAAATTTTACCATCTGTCATGAATTGGGTGTTTAGTTTCAAGTCAGCTATTAGTCAGCAGAGAATGAGGTTCTAGGCACAGGATGAGACTCCTGTTTCCCTGAGTTTGGAGAGTGGGGCCTAAACATCAGACCCACATTGTTCAGCCTGAAGGCCTTTCTAACCTTCACATAGAGTGGGGCTGGGTCAGGGGTATTGGTTGGGTTGGAATGTGGAGGAAAAGACAGGGAATATGTACAGACTGTGGAAGCTTCTGTTCTCCTCTCTGGAGTTTACCATCCTCTTGCAATCCCATTGTCTTTCAACATTTTGTGGAGTATTCTTAGGATGGGTCCTTTGGGAAACCGACCCCCAGTCATACAAGTAGGACAGGCATAACATCAATCCCTACCAGAATTCCCATACAGTGGGGATAATGAACAGACTGGTCCCCTTTTGAAAAACCTTGAAAATGAGCCTCTAGGAGTTAAGTAAACTGATGACCATTCTGCAGGAAGGAAGAGAGCAGCAGTGTTCAAGAGGCAAACTTTGTCCTTAGGAAAGTTCACATCTCAGGTGTAAGGCCACCAGCATTTCACAGTGATTAGGAAGGGAGTGCCCTTTTCCATCATGCCCTACTTCTTTATCTCTTCAAAAGAAGGTGAGAGGGAAGCAGAGGTGGTAATGGAGTTGAGATTTAAGGAAAGGATTAGGCAATGCCAAAAATAATATTCATTAAGCACGATAGTTTCTTGGTACAATGTTTTGGAGCCTTACATATGCTGTCTTTCATTAATGCCCCCTCTCTGCAGTGAAGTCTAGCAATTATTAATTTGTAGCTTCCTTACTAATGGTGAAGCATCAGCTCACAGACAAGATCCCTTGAGTAGTGTGTTGCCCCAAGCCATGGGAGTTCAATGCCTATGTTCAAGTTCTAGCTCTGTGTTTTCTTCCTTGTCATGTCCTCATCTCTGCTTCCCTGACTACCTTCTGTGAGGTCCACTGTGCCCTGACTCTAGGGAACCTCATCTAGGTGCTAGAGGTTTATCTATGAGAAATGTGGGTATATTATGCCACTCCATTAGTAATCCTGGTGTTTTGGATGTATTGGCATAAGCAGAGATAGAATGAGCTTGCCATGCATGGGGCCTGAATAAAAGAGTAGCAAAATTAGGAATCTGTGATTGTGCAGGATCAGGCCTGGCTTTTCTCTGTGGTTTGTGGAACCTAGCCTGTTACTTGGTAAGCCCATCATAGGGTGAGGCAAACACAGATAGGGAGACAAAATCAAGTGGTGTGGCATAAAACATTAACAATGAATGAGATACTGGTTTCCTTTTTGAGTGTCACAGTTTAAGACATATATAAACACCCTTTCCTCATTCTCAGGTGAATGAACCCAAATTTCTACAGTGTTATTTTTCTGCTGTTCATTAAGCATTGAAAACTACCTTCTTGTCAGTCTCAAAATGAAGTGTTCCCTGGCTTGTATGATGGTCTTCTTAAGGGAGATTTTCCCTGTTCAGAGGTTGCAGACAGTCTGGGGGCAGACAGATATGTAAATAGTCATGCATTAATGTGCCTGGTGCTTAATTAAACACCTGCTTAAATAAGAACCTAAGGTTGGATACTGGCTTTCTGGTTTACCTTGAGATGTCCAGGAGTCTCTTAATCCTCTCTATCTGGTTCCTTATCTCTAAAATGGGGATAATAATGTTATCTCACAGGGTTATTCATGGGCTAAGTGGATGCCCCTGGCACATGCTCTCTCTCTCTCTCTCTCTCTCTCTCTCTCTCTCTCTCTCTCTCTCTCTCTCTGGCACTTTGGAGACCCCAGTTGATTATTGAATCTTTACAAAGTGCTTGGGGAGTATGGAATGGGAGGCAACTAAATACCTGGAGGCTCAGAGGACTATTTTACCAAGTAGGTGACTTAAAAATTGGGTTTTCGGTGATGACTAAGAGAATGTAAGGTGGGGAAAAAATGAAGAAGTAGTTCACTTCTGTTCTAACCCATCTCAAGGAGTTCTAGGAAATACAAACCTTCAGAAAGACCACAATAAATAATGGAATTTCAAACGAGTTTTGCTGAAATATTACACTGTGCCAAAAGGCCTGATACCTGTCCTTAAAAAATACTTTGGTTACCATTAGTTTCTTTCTTTATAGAGCACTGTATCTTTCAGGGTCTTAATTCCAGTATGGGCTGCTCTGTTCAGAGTTTTGTTGTTGTTGTTTTGCTTTTTTCAGCAGTACATCTTACTAGTCTGGGATGGTAACAGTTTATATATGTTATCCTGATGTCTTTCATTTCCAAAATGAGTCCTGTTTTGGACAGCACATTATGGTCACACAAGTTACAGGAATTGAGTATGGTTTTCTTAAATTGAGTAGCTAATTGAGAATGGAATCTTCAAGGAGTTGCCACTGAGGCAGGTAAGAGAGAAAGAGGAATGAAGCTCATCTCACAGAAGCTAGAGACATAGAGATCTTTGGTAGTTAAGCAGCTCCTACAGCCCCAAAATTCTCTGTTGAATTGGCTAGAGCATTGCTCAAGAGTGGGCTATATAAAATAATTGACATGGGGAATACTTGAGGTCAGTAGGGAAAAATGAGACCTGATTCCATGGTTAAGAAGTGACAGTTGAGGACATTTAGTCTCAGCTATGGTCCCCTTTTAAAGGATTTGACTGAGAAGGGAGGAATTAAGAAAAGAGGTAGTCAGAGACAAAGAAAGGTAGAACAGGGGCATCCATTATAAAGGACTGCTTACTTCAGAAGAGAGAAGAGCTACCTGTGTATACATCTAAAGGCAGAATGAGGAGCCTGATACCAGGGACAAAGGGCTCTCCTGTCATGCAAGAAGATTAGGAGGTAGCTTAGGTAGAGAAGCTACAGGGAAGGGTCAGGGGGACATTTAGCCCTACCTAAATTGTCTGCATGGAAGTAGTAGAATCATAGGACTCAACACCTAAAGGGGATGAGTAATGTTTTTCATACTCTGTATATAACTGATGACTCTGAAAACTTTGTAAATGGTTTTGCTTCACTGGACTTCAGTGTGTAAGGGGAGGAACGAATGAGTACTTTCTACTCTCCAGTTCCCAGGCAGAACAGTTTTGTCAGTAAAACCCTATGAGAAGCTGCTCACTGTTTCATCTATACTCATCCCCTACCTCCATGTTGTCTCTTTCTCTCAGAGAAGATTCCTGGTGAGTTTGGCTTAATGTCAATCAGGGCCAGGATCTTTAGAGTCTCTAGAATGCTAATGTCCATCCTGAATACCTAAGAGGAGACTGTATTGTAAAAGACCCTCCCATCCCCACCCCACCAAGTGATTCAACTGTATGCTCCATTCTATGGAATATGCTATATGAGCACTTACTCTCCCACATACTTTGTTTAAAAAACAAAACAAAACAAAACAACAAAAACCCCAAAGCATAAAACAAATAAAAGCCCCATCTATTTCAAATTCACACAATATTGAGTGGTTGTTGTTTCTACTAAACATGCTTGTTGTCTGGCAAGTTATGTATATCTTTCTAATACTAGGGATGAAAACCAAGCAATTAAGCATTAATCCATGGGATACCAAATATTTGGAGACATAAAGCATGAAGCTCTCTCAGAGTGTGTTGGAGGCAAAGAGCTGCTGGGCCCTTCAGCTCTGCCCTTGACCAAGGCAGAGAGAAAGCCTCCATAGCTAGTTCCCACTAGAATGATGGAAAGACAGGTACTGTGACACAGGGATGATTTTTAAAGTTCCAGAACAGTGAAGCGAAGGGAACACAGAGTAATGTGGCATTTAGTTAAGGTGGCATTTAAATCATCCAGGTTGACAGTATCATCTCGAACTTCTGTTGCTTATCAGTTTGTATCCATTCTGATGTGTTATTTAGAAAAGGAAGTGCACCTCTGTGGAAATAGTATAGTCCTTTATTTATAATAATACTTCCTAGCATGTATGTAGTTCTATGCTTTGTTTTTCTCTGTTATCTTCTGTCACTGAAATAATAATAATAATAATAATAATTATTATTATTATTATTATTATTATTATTATTATTGTTAAATGTGTCTCCTGTTTGTATCTGTAGGTTGTAATTGTTAGTTTGGACATAACCACTTTAGTTTTGGTCCCTCTAAAGTTTGTTCATCAGTACCATGGGAGGTCTTCCTTACTAACTAATGCTCTGTAATGTTCATGAATTGAGTATACATTTTCAACAACTACTGTTCTGCTTATTGCCTTGTCTTTTGTTGAGAAATGACTCTGCTAGGTACTTGGTTAGGTGCTGAAGAAATGGGGGAGAATGAGGCACACACTGTGGCTCTTTTTGACACTTTCTTCCTTTTTGCTTTTGTACCTCTGCTTCAGAATTTAACCCTTTGCTCTTCTGTTCTTTTTAACTTCCGGAATGAATACATAGACAAAGACAGACCCATGCATACACAGATGCACTAGCACACGCATGTGTGTGAACACATACACTGGTCTACTTGACTATGAGCATGCAGTAGTTGTAAAATAGGTCAGATGCTGAAACAAGTGGTGGGATTTTCTTTCACTTGGAAACCAGATGTGTGGGTTTTGGTGGTTATGACTATTTCACATAGCTCTGGTACCATGAACAGCCTTCAGTTAATCTTAGTTAAACTTGTATCATGCAAAGTCGCTGAAGCCATGTTAAAGGCAGGACGAGGCATGTGGCTGTATCCTTTTAGGACTGTAGTTCTTGCAGAGACCTGTGTCTGTTGCATCTGTGGTCAGCAGAAAGGTGCACACCCATGTGCCTTCCTTACTGTTTTCCACAAATTCTTAGATTATATTTGTCTTCTTGTCTCTCCACTCTCTCTGGCAATAGGTCATAGGTTTCATTTGATTACCTCTTGGTTCTCCGTTAAACTAGGATAGGTCACCTTGCTCCACATAGCTATTTAGAATTTGCTCATTTGTTTTTTTTTTTTTTTTTCCTTCTTAGCGTGTCCGGTGTTGAAAGTTAATGCTTTCTCCTTCTATTTTCACAGAATAGATGTCAGAGGACACAACATTAATAGGAGTCTGTATCCTCTATTACCTTTCAGGAATAGGCTTTCAGAGCCCTTTAGGAATTATCATCTGCAGTGGAAAGTGAGCTACAGTAAATGGACAAAAGTTTTTTTTTTTTTTCTATTTCTTTCCTAATTGTTTCATTGCTTTAAATTTGGACTGTTTCATTTAATTAACAAGATGTTATTAACCTTATTGCCATGAGTAAAAATAGACTATATTTTAACATGTGAGATGTGTCTAGTTTCTTGAAGGAAAATACATTTGATACCATATTGCTGCTAAACACTTCTAGCACCTTCACTCCAGAACATTGCTATAAATAATTATATTGTATGCAGATCAACAATATCTTCTACTGATGTAGCTACTCACTTTTCTTGATACTTGTAGAGAAAAACAAATTCCAAGCTTGCTCCTCCAGGGTAAACATGTTTTATCTGAACAAGTAACTGACAATACAAAATCTTTTTTATTTAAGCAGTGGTAGAACTACAAAGTAATTCAGTTTACGCTGGCATCTCAGGGATTTTATATTTGTAGTTTCAGTAATAATGCAAAGTAGGGCATTCAATTTATTCCTGTATTTATGTGTTTGTTGATGTAGAATTTGATACAGAAAAGTGGTATAATTAACTAGAGACGATGCAGGAGTTATAGTTGCTGTGGGAACTGCAAATGTTCTGTGTTTTGAGGCACAGGCAAAGCACAGCAGTTTGTCTCTGTGAAGCATGTGCTCACTTACCAAGACAGTGATCTTACAATGGTGTTTTCCTTAAATGGAACAAAACAAATGTTTAAGATAGCTTTCATTGAGTCTTTAAAGATGCCTGAAATTCAGCTCACTTCTGGGTCTCTGTTCTCTTCTAAGCCAGAATCCTTCGAAGCAAATTTTAAAAAGGGGTTGATTTGTTTCTTTCTTGCAGGGAGCATTATGTACCTTATGGGAATTGCAAGTTCCCTTGGCTTTGATGGTTGTATGTTTCTCTTTCTTTATTCCACAAACTCTGCTCTCTTTTTGCTTGTTTTTATTCTTAATTGAGTTGATTTTCTCCCCGTTTCTTGTAAAGAGAGAGTTGTTTGCCCGTGGTCTATTTTAGTTCAGGTAAAGTGAACTATCTGCTATTCAAATTGATTTGGCTGAGTGAAACAACTGCCTAACTACTCATTAATGCCCGCCTCACTGAATTACCAGGGTCTGTCATTCTTGGATTAATTAGCAAGCCTTCATAGTCTAGCATACTAAACTCACTGTTGGAAAGTGCAACAAATCAAACAGCAGAAGTAGAAAATGTCACATTTAGGAAGTACGGGTGATAAGCTCAGATGCTGACTGGGACTAAGTCAGAAAGAGTGAAAGACACGTGTCAAAATAATTCTCCCTTCATCATTACAAGTATTTGCTAATTGTTGAATTGTGAAAATAAAGGTAAAATATTGGCCAGGTTCCTTCCCTCCATTTACTTCCTCTTCCTTCCCCTCCCCCTCTCATTCCATATCTCATTTTAAACTAGATTAAGGCATAAAAGACTTGACAAACAGAATATTTTGTCAATAGCCTGTCTCAATTTTAGCTCTAGAAACTCTATCAGTTTGAAAAAGTAAATGCAGTATTAGCAACCATGTATAGCACATTCTTAATCTTGTGACTAGTGGCCAGTGGTCCATTTCTTTGGGAAAAAGTTTATTTTTAATACCTCATGGTCTTTACCTTAAAGAGAAGATGGAAAAGCACCATGATGCAAACTTTGCCCAAAAGTATGTTGGGAAATATTGAGTCAGAAGTCAGTTCTTATTACAGCATCAGGAAATTTGTCTTAGTCTAAACTGAGTCTACAGTTTAAAACTCAAAGATTTTGATAAGCCAAAAGCAATTCTAACTTTGTAGCCTATTTTATTGGCTTCACATTGTAAAGCTACAGTTTTTGGTATTCATCTATTATGCAACATTGAGTGCATTTTACTAGTTCTTTAAATGCAACACAAGTAAGTGTTTCTTATATTCTCCAAAACCTCAATTCTCTTTTATTGTTATTATATTCATTTTTAACTTGCATACTAGAGTAAAGCCAATGTTCTCTTGCATGCTAGGCAACAATACTACCACCACTGGGCTACATCCATACCCCTTGAGATATCATTTAATTTTTATTTCTCTTAAATAATCCAGACTTATTATATTTAATTTAATGCTGTCATATATACTTTTACATTTCTCTTTTCTGTTTTAAATCTGAATTGGTATTTCAACTAATCAGTAAATATTAGTAAATTACACAATGGCTTCTTACTTTGATCTATTTTTTATTTACCTAGTTTAGGGAGGCCTATTGAAACTGGTTCCCTCTCAAACTGGATTAGTTTTTGTTCTTTCCAAGCCACATGGTTTTTACTCATTTCCTTTTTCTGCTTCTGGAATTTATAGTTAGATTTTACTTTATTTTTTAAATGTATAATAATATCTCTCTATACTTACCTATTATTGGATTTATATCCAGGATGTTTCTTTTGTTTTGAATTCCAATTATTTCCATTTCTCTTTGCAACAATACCTATCTCCAGTGTGATGTCATCTTTAAAATTAAGTATCATGTGATCTTTCTTTATTGAAGACAGTTAGATGGAGTGTGTAGGAAATCCAGGCTTTGTCCTCAGGGAACACTACAGTGGACTTCCCTGACATTGAATCATTGGAAACTGCTCTTTGATAGGCCCAATTTGGTCATCTGATTTATATATGCATTATATCTTAAGAGTCAAGGTACAAACTTCCGAGGGAAAAAGCACATTTGTGTTAATGCTGGGCTCTTCTGAAAATGAGGATATCTTTAGAAACCAAATTGAAATTATTAGTATTTTTAGACTTGTTTCGCAGTATTGAGAAGCAGGCTGGCTACACCCTTGGCTTCAGAAAGCATTTCCTAACCATTTAGAGTCTCAAGTGCAAACTGTAACCCTGTAGAATATTATGTGGTTTTGTGGCACTCCCAGGGGGACCTTGGGCCCATAAACCAGCGAATGGATTATATAATGCTGCATAAATGCTGTATTTTTCATCTGACAGACATAATCTTGATCCTATATTTTTATGTTACCTAACTGCTTCAGAATACCACTCTTGAAGCAACCCATCAAAATGGAAATTGCTCCTAAAACATGGAGCAATAAATATTGGTCAAGGCTTTGTGTATTTCGGTGACTCAATACTTGAATGCCAGTCGATTGAAATTGTCTGTAGCTTTAAAAATAGGTTGATAATCTTCATTTTATGAAGTTATTTGACTTTGAATTCCTTCTATCATAATAGTCATATGTTTACTTTTTAAAAATTAGAAAACAAAAGCAAAACAAACTGCTTGATTTGTCTAAGGCATGCCTATCCATGAATCAAGCATAAAAGCAGGCAAAGATACAATACTGACAACTTATATAGCATAGGAATTCAAATTGTACATGGGTCAAGACACATTTGTGGTACCTATGGAATAAATCATGAAGAGATACATCACTATGAAACTTCCAGTAAAAGCCTTGTCTCCTTTGTGTTATGTTTGAATGACCTGATGCATGTGACACAGGCTCATCATGTCACAGTTTTGTAGGACCACTGCTTTCTCAGATTCTGAGTACAAATAATAGTAATCGTGACTCTGCTTGTTCTTTCTAAGAAACATGAATGGACAGTTCCCAGCATTTACTGTCCTATCTTTTGAATGGCGGTGAATTCCAGAGCTGCCTGCTCTGACTGTATGGTCTCCTTCCTGCCACAGCCCTTGCCATGTCCCTGCTGGCTGCTCCACTTGTCCACCTCTTGTTCAGCTTTTTTGTAACTCCCACTTCCACTGTAAGGAGAAATCCCCCTTTGCTTTCGAGACTGCAATGACTGTATCTTACTTTCTATTCAAATAAGATTGACTTACTGTTCTCATAAGGCGGAGTCTAGCATGACTGTTCATGCATTTTAAATGTCCTTTATTCTCTAAAGCATATATTAAGAGTCATCCTGGAGTCTTAGATATCTCAGGATCTTTTCTTTGCTGATCTTTGCTGTCACTTTTTCTTCAGTTTGCCTGTAATAATAAATTTAACTCTCAATTTGATTATATTTTCATTTTGCTTGCTACTTTATAACCTAGGACCATGTTCTAGCCATAAGTTCTTACATGTTGTCAGTGGGCTTCAGAGGATATCCCACTAAGAATTCATATCTCAGCCCTTTCACATGGAGTATCTTTTATAAGCATGTGTAGCCATGAAGACTGGCTTTAGAATGTGTGACTTCAGAAATCACATTGGTGTCATGTGATTTTCTTTTATCTTTTTAAAAATTAGTTCTGATGTTTTCATTATTTTATTTATTTGATGTGTATTTGTATACATATGGCCCATATGTGTGGAAGTCAGAAGAAACATGAAGACATCAGCTCTCTAGCTCTCTTCTTCAATCCTGCTGGTCCTGGGGATCAAATTGAGGTTGTGGGGCTTGGCAGCAAGCACCTTTACCAGCCCAGACATCTTGTTGACTCTTTTTCTTCTGTATAGAGCTGTGTGCTCAAATATTTTCTGACCAATTTTAACAGTAGAGATTAGTGCAAATAAGGTGGCACACGTCCTGAAGAATTTCTTCAAACTGCATATTTGTGAAATATAGTTGGTATATTTTCCAAGTTCACTAAAGCCTTCTAGACATTTATGTGCTAACTGGTAACATAGTTGTCATGGATGATGAATTTGAAAAGAAAGATTTATTACTATTATTTTTTAATCAAGTACTCATGCTCGTGTTTGTGTGTGTGTGTGTGTGTGTGTGTGTGTGTGTGTGTGTGTGTGTGTGTGTGTGTGTTAGGGTCTGTGTGTGAGTGTCCACGGAGGCAAGAAACATTGAATGCCCCTGGAACTGGAATTACAGACAGTTGTAAACTCCCTGTGGGTAATGTGATCTTTCTGTTTTTCAAATCTGTAAGGACTTCAATCCTTTATTTAAATTTATATAACATTATTCATTTACCACTCTCTGTCAGGAAAAAAAAATGATCATCACTAAAACAGATTATGAGAAGCTCCTCTATGTTTGAATAATGATATGAGTCTAAATTTTAAGTTTGCCTTGTTTGAGTTAACAGCATCTTACTCTGCAGGCAGATAACTGCTTAACAATAGGAAATGTTAAGGCTGCTTATTGCTTTGGTGATTAGGGTCTCAGATTCTCTATTTTTGTTTTTCAGGATACTAGTGAGATATAAAGTCAGTTGTCCAATATCCATTACTTAGTTTTGGAGTAAAGTCTAGCACTTTGAAGAGGAAATGATAAATTATTCTTCTGGGAGCAGTACAGTTTACTAAGCTCTCTGTATGAGGCTTGAGGGTCAGGTGCCCTAGCTCTGTTCAGATGCTCAATGGCATGTGTCAATTGACAGTGTTTTCTTCTCTACCTAAGCTAGCACTCAAAGCCTCGTGGTGAAGCTTTGCAGCGTCTGCCTTCCCATACCCGCATACCAGCTGTGGAGAAAGGTTTTTGTTTACCTTGTTTACCTAGTCAAGTCCTTCTCTAGTTAAAAATGACTATATAAGATGCCTTCAGCATTTTAACCCAGAGAAAGAAAGGTTAGCTGGGAGGGGAGAGGAGAGGATGTGACAGAATCCCTGGCAGTTTTATGGTTTCCAGTGCCATTCTGTTTTGGTTTTGCTGTAAGCCTCCAAGATCTACCTGGTAAGCATGTTTCTAAACATCTGTCATCATTTTGGGAATAGAAAGATGTGCATCTTTCTGTGAAATGTACAACTCAAGCAGTGGTTTATGATATTACTTTACAGCAAATATTCCACACTTTCTTCACATTCAGTGAACATTCAGATATCCTGATTAGGAAGTTGATATATATAGTTGATATATAATTGATAGTAACAATATATATATTGTGTATACTATCAATCACCTATATCAATTACTTTTAGTCATATATCTGTATATATGCAAATGTAAACACAAATACATATGTGTATATACATATACACATGTACAGATACACATGCATATATGTAGGTACACATAAACATGTCCAACACAACAGTATATAAATGAATGGTTTAGGAAACTAACAAAATACCAGTTAATTAGTCCAAGTCTGGCACAAAGGAGGTCCTATGAGAACTAAATGAAGTTGGCATTTAATCCCAAAGTCAAGCTGTAAATGTAGAAGACACCCAGCTCTCTTCGTAGTGTGTAGCAGGAAGGGGGTTGGGAAATGTGATAGTGTGTGGGAGACAGTTTGCCAACTCTCATGTCCTTACAGATCCAACCTCTGCTTTCCAAGGCAGTGAAACTTCAGGTATGTTGTTGTATTGCTCATGAAAGTGCCACTTTGAGAAGATTGTACTTGAAGGGTTTTTAAATAGCACTAGAAAGACTCTGCCATGCCACAGGGAAGCTCTTCCCTACTCCAAGTGCGCATTTAATCAGCATTATGGCAATTACAGCTCAACTAGAAATGCTTCACCCTTTGTTTTGTGGCAAGAACTTTGTCTAGGATAAAATTGTCACAAGTAGAGGTAATTTGAAATTCCTCCTCTATTTATTTATGACAGAATAAGACAGGCTGTTATGGAAAAGATTAACATCTTTTTCTAATTGAAGGCATCTGTTCTGAACGTCAGAGATAGCCTGTAGAATGCCTACCAGTGAGAAAAGCCACATTGTTGCTTAGTGATTGTCTCTGTGTTGTTTGCATAGTTCCTTTGGGTGTGTAGATTGAGATGTTGGTATGAGACTTAAACCAAACCTAAGAAGAACAGACTTGGTGAGTTCCCCCACCTGATCATCTCATCGATTCCTGTCCTTTTTTTTTTTTTTTTTCTTTTTCTTATTGATAAAGCTGCCTTAAAAGAGTGCCTTTCGCCTTATGTTCTCATACTGCCATCACTAACCCAAGCCTGTCTCTGGTCTCTGGTGCAGTTTTGCACACCTTTCCTAGTAAAGGGAAGTCAATGAAAACCAAGGCTGTATGTCTATCCTAGACTGGCTTTCTGGATAGCCTTCAAATACCACAGTCTTAGGGAAAACTAGCTGAAACACTCAGATATACAAATTAAAGTAATCTCCCAGTACCTCAGGTAATGACAGTGTTAGATTGTTAATGTTGACATAGCAGAAGGTAGGCCCGGTCTTCCCACTGATGAGCAGTGAAAGCTTGTGGTGATAGCCTTAATCCAAAAGCATAGGTTCTTGCTGTGGGAGGAAGTGCTAGTTTGTGAACCCTACACAGATCATGTCACTATTGAAGTTATGATTTTTAAGAGTGCCTTAGACATAGAAGGATAGTGCCAAATTACACAGAGGATGTTGTTAAAGAAAGAGACTGATTTGAAATTTTTTATTTTGGGAGATTATTAAATAAGCCAGGCAACTGGTTCAGAAATAGCAAGACCAACTATGAAGACATAGTTAACAGTTTTTCTTTATTTGAAATGCTGTTTCCATTTATAAAATAGAATGTCCTTTCATTCACTACAAGAGTGTGGGATAAAGATTATATGTTAATTTGTGAAACATTTCTAAGATAAAAGTCTAAGGAATTATATTAAAACTGTAAATAGAAAGGATGGAGCATATTGCCAGATATGATTAAGTAAAGGAAACCACTAGGCAGGTGTTCAGGGAGAGGAAACTCTTTCATAGTGTCACACTGACACAACCTTCAGGAAGGTTACAGTTCAAGCCAGGTCTTCTGGGACTCACCTACAGTTTCAGTATTCAGAAGCTGAAGTAGGAGAATCAGGAGTTTAAGGCTAGCTTGGGCTCTGTAGCAAGTTTAAAAAAGAATATATATAGTGACACTGTCTCCAAAAGCAATAAACCCAAAAAGCCCTTCCACAAATAAAACAAGCACTTGCATAACTCTAATGAAAAACAGAATCCAATAGTTTTAAGTTGTGGTGAGCAAAGCTCCACAGGACAGAGGAGGAGATGATTTCATTCGATTAAATACCTGCCTCTCTCTTGGAGACTGCATTGAGATCATGCACATGGCAACTAGATGGCTTGTTTAAGAGAAAGTGGAGAGAGTCAGTCTATGACATTAGAGGCCTAGATCCCACATTAGTTCTACCCCTGGGGTTTGATGGTGTTACTAATGTCTGAGTTTCTGTGTCATCATGTAGGAGACGAAAAATCAGAGTTTCTAACATGGATCAATAGCAGAATCTTAGTTGAGATCCAAATGGACACTACCTACAGACTTGTTCTAAAAACTCAGAGAGGCTGTTTAAATGTTTGGTACTTCCTGCAAGCTAAGATCTGTCTAGCTTATAGTTCCTGCACTTAGGCAAACAGAATGAATGCTAATCTCTTGGATCTAAAAGGACCCTCATAGAGACCACATGTGCTCCCAGATAAGGATGCCTGAATAATTTGTGATTTACAAGTTTGTATTGTGTGTGTGAAGGGGTGTTTGGATAGACATTATGATCCTGTAACAGTTATCTATTATGAAGGAAAGCTCTTGGCGATGACAGCATTCATACACACACATCCCTTGTTAGTGGACATTTTATCACTGATCTTTATCATTGGAAAAACAGAGACTTTTACCCTTGGAAATCCCACAGAGCTATGTTGTCAGGGTAATAGAGAAAAATGGTATTATATAACTCTGTCATTATATACTCAGTTTTAATGTAAGGGTAAAAAGTTGAAAAAACCCCTTTAATAAAAAAATTAGCTACATCATAAAAAAAAGCTGAAGATAGTTCATTAAAACATAGTCTTCAGGCCTGCCATAACTCTCTGCCCTTCTAATTCAGTGGTTCTCAACCTTGGCTAACATTAGAATCACCCAGGGAGTTTTAAATATCCCAATGCCCAGGCTATACCTCTAGCTGATTAATTCAGAACCTCTGGGGGCCGGAGAGCACCAGTTAACAGTAACATCTTTTAAAGCCCCACATGCAATTCCAGTGGCCACCTAGTTTGAGTTTTACTTTCCATTCCTATCTGTAGGACCCTATTGAACACACACACTGTGCTTAACCTTCTCAAGTTCTGCGGGTTCTTGTGTGGCCCTTTTGGTTTGACCCTATAGCAACTCTAGCCTGACCCAGCCTCATGTAGCATATTAAATTTTCTTTTTTTTTCAGTTCTCCCCTAAATTGTCTTAGGATATGCTTTAAAACAATAGTTTTTCCATTTCGCTTAGAAATTGCTTTGGCTTGCAAGAAGGAATCCAGTGTTCCTTCATGCTCAATATGTGTTTAAAAAAAGGACCTTCTGAATGCTTATATTTTCCATTGCAAATATTCTATTAGGGGGAGGCTTTAAGACTTCCAGTGGATAGACGACTTGCTTCAAAATTACTTTCCTGTAGTCCCATGATTCCACAGAAGGGGTTTCAGAGTGTGAGTGGGGGAGCGAGATGCTGAACAAAAGCCGTGGCCTGGCTCTCTTCTCCTCAGTCCTGTCCTGGGACCACATTCAACCTACTTTCTGTGTACAATGGGAGAGCACCTATATTACATTCCCACAGAGATGACTATTGCTAGTGCAAGAAACAAGATGGAGCTTTGAAAACCACTGGTGGCTATTCCTCTCATTCCACAAGGAAGGCCTGGAAGAGGTTAAGGGATTCATCCAAAGTCATAAAGCTAAATTGTGCCCTTTGTTCCTGCTAGTCTGATCTCTTCACTCTCAATGGAAAAGAAGGAGCCCTGGCATGCCAGCACTTGACACACAAGGCCTTATACATGCAGGTGCTTGGCAAATATTTGCTGGATGATAACATGAACGGGTGCTATTTTGTGCTCTTCAATTTCTGCTGACATTGACACTATGGGAAGAATACTGGTTTCTTCGAAAATCTTTTCAGTTAAAAACAGCAAATGCCAATTCATAGCCCATTCTGCTTGTTCCTTAAGGTCTTTCCCTGCAAATAGAGCCATAGAATTACTTTATTTGGTTCTATGAAGACCTTTTAAAACATCACTTCTGCATTTCTTCATAACTGGATTGTAGGTCTATTCCTTTAGTTATAGGACCTTCGCTGCCAGTACTTTTGTCTCCTTCAGTTGTGACAATGACCAGTAAATTCTTGTTACAGAGTAGTAGATTGTCCTGCCAGGATATAAAAGTTTTGCTCTGCTGTTAATAGTGATTAAGAAGACATGATAATCAAATATCCAAAATTGTGGAGTGTTAATTTTTATTTAGTATAAGAGATGCTTTTTTGCTTAATGATTAACCAAATGATATTTTTGTTCATAGAATTATTTGCCCCTTAATCTTACATTCTATTTTTTGACCTCCTTTTTTTTCCTTAAAAGCAAAAGATTACAACAGTAGAAGAAAGTAGATTAAATAATTTGGTGTCTGCAAATATTTTATTTTCAAGGTTTCTAAGTATTTCCTGTTTCAGGCATTTAGCCCCTAAAAGCAAGGCAAAATTGTAGCTTCATAGAAAAAACACTTGGGAAGCACCCAATACAGTACATGCCAACTCATATTTGTCTTCCTTGTTCTAATCCACATTTCCTGGCTTGTCCAGTTAGAATTTCCCTTTGGTGAGGGGGAGAGGGACAAAGAGGGAAGAGAGAGAGAGAGAGAGAGAGAGAGAGGGGGGGGAGAGGGGAGAGAGGAGAGAGGAGAGAGGAGAGAGAGTGTGTTCCTGGATTGGTTTCAAGCCCCTTTGTTCACAGCAGTCATTCTAACATTCTCTACAGAGTTCTTGTAAGCCAGCAGGAAAAAACGATTCCATCATTTTCTCTGGAAAAGTACTGAAATGTGTGTTGTACCCTCAAGAATTCACTCTTTGGTGAACTCTCAGCCTGTGCCCATCTTCCTCTGTAGACTTAACTTTCTATTTGTTCGCTTAGTCAAACTTTAAACATGTTGCATTTCTTCCTTTTTCCAAACTTTGCCAGGATTGGTTGATTATGTTTCTCTGGCTTGACCTGTTTCTCTTTTAAGGATCCACATCTGTGGAACGTAAGGTACAGGTACCTGTTGTGAGGAAAGAGAAAACCACCGATACATCATTTGGATCCTGTTTTCCTCACTTTAAGGAAGGAGTTTGACTGCACACATAGCCATAGAATTACTTTATTTGGTTCTATGAAGACTTTTAAAAACATTACTTCTTCATTTCTTCCTAACTGGATTGTAGGTGTGTTCCTTTAGGTATGGGACTTTCATTGCCGGTGCTTTTGTCTCCTTGGGTTCAGACAATGACCAGTAAATTCAGTTCCATGTGTTGGAGATTTTATGATTAATCGCTCTGGGGTGGAAAGTTTGGGTATCATTCATTTTAAATCAGGATTATATACACTCATTCACTTATAATTATATACTTGTTAAGAGCCCATAAAAAAGGGACTTCAGTATTAAAATTGTGCTTGAGTACTAAAACTGAACTTTTGTTGAGTAAGTTTCTTAACTTCTGTGACTTTGACTTTTAAATCGTCATTAAAGCACTTTTTGAGGTAATTGTTAAAAATATATAATTGGTACAACTATCTTAACATAGTATCTTGTACATGACACATATTCAAACATTTTGTCACAATGAAGATCTGCTAGGAAATCTGACAAGGATTCCAGACTTATTATGGCACATGTTTCACTGTTAGGGAACCTAAAGTTGACAGGAGAGAAGACATGTAGGTATGACTGTACTCTATCACCATTACCATCATAGATATATTTACATACAATAGTTATAGTATTCCACAAGACTGTGTCTAACTGTAAGGAGAAGGAGAATAAGGATCCCAAAGATGGCTTCTATGAATCTGAAAGAATATGTTGTTTTTTCTGAATGATGAGGCATACCACTAAGAAGAAAGAACAGAATGTTCAACATCAATAGACTTGCAGGAAAATAGTATAACCTATAAAGAGCCCATAAGTTCCTGTGCTTTATGTGTCAGGGTGGTGGGCTATGAGAGTGGGCTTTGCACCCGTCAGTCTCTCCTCTCACTGTCCTTCAGGAGAACTGTCTACTGCTAAAGACGATAGTGGCAGCAATGGTTGGTTAACAGGAAGTCTCTGATGGCCAGGAGGAGTTGTAATGGTGGTAGAGAAGGGAGTATCTGTGTATGGTGCCAGGTGTAGTTGCCATAAACCAGAGCCATCAGGAGAAGATGGATTTCATAAGAGGTGCTCTTGGAAGGTTGGGTAGAGGAATAAAGATTCAGATGTTTTTTAAAAGTAGACATTTGAGCCTTCATTTTAATGGTGCATTGTGGGGTTCCATGAGCACTTAGTGTTGTCTTCCTTCTTTGGTGTGGTATTTCAGACCAATATGGAGAAGTGCTCCTGTATGTTTAGGGAAACTTTGCCTGTGATCAGCATACTCCAGACTGATGTAATTAAGGGAGAGTAGTGAGAGATGATCATCCTGTGTGTAGACTCAGGACACTTAGTATGAACCGAGTCTGTGGATGCTAAGTCAGCAGCCCCCCTCTGTCAGTTGAAGGACCTGTTCCAGACAGGGTAAAGGGTGATTATCTTTCTCAGTCCTGTACTCAAAGATGCAAAACTGAAAGGTTACTTTTTTTCAAATAAAGAAAGCTAGTTAGAACATTGGCTAAATGTACTAATTGAAACAGATAATTCAGGACAAATGGCATCTTGTAAAAACTTGGTTTTAGAAACCGAAGTGAAAGTACATTCTTAGAAGAGTGGAGAAGTAGTCTTCATTACATGTTGCAAGGAAACAAAGCAAACTCAGCCTTAAGCTTCCTTGTGTTAACTAACCAATAACAACAAAGTTTTAGAAAATAAGGCATAGTACTGTAAAAGGAAGATGGGTAGTTAGATTCACCAGGAAGGGATGTTTAGAAACTAAGGCAGCTTCCACAGTCGGCTCTTAGTATGCATGGTTTACACAAAACTCCTAGCATGTATTTGATAGACAGTAACTCATTTTGCATATTATAAGAGGAATTAGTATACTCTGTGATTTACAAATGCTCAAACTCAGTTACTATGAATCTACTATTATAATTATTCAATCACCCTTTGGAATGCTATAACACAAGTTTCTACAAAGCCACGGATATTTCAGATAGACTCAGGTTTCTTTCATGATAAAATTATAGGTCATGTAATGTGTATACATGCAAGGTAGGTAGGGGGCACATACAAGGTATCTCAGGTGGTTTTTGATCCTCTCAGTGACTAGACACAAGATAGCATGATTTATGTACATCTAGAAGAGTAACTGAAGATAGCTTTCATGGTCCAGGGTAACATGGGTTCCTTCTGCAGATATCTGTTTACATTATTGACCACACATTTTGGTGAAGTGTTACATTTTATCATAGGCTTAAAATTTATTTTTATTTCCTCCTTGGTTGTCCAGTGAGTCATAAATTTCCTCAAGCACTGAAAGTCTAATTAAGTCAGTTAGGTCAGGCATTATTCTTCAGGTATCTGTGAGTGTGAGGTCAGCCTGATGTGAACAGTGAGACTATCTCAAAGCCAAACAAAACAACAACAACAAAAGGAGTCAGTTTAAAAGTGTGTGTGTGTGTGTGTGTGTGTGTGTGTGTGTGTGTGTGTGTGTGTGTGTGTTATATTCTGAAGCAGCTTGCAAAGACGTGACAACTTAAAACACTGACTTACTGGATGGGATTCTGAGATGAAAAATAATGTAGGACCACCGCCAGGCACATACATACACAAAATATTTGGGAGAATGAATTATTTTCAAACTCTGGTTGACCATTATATATTCAATTGGTGCGTGCGTGCGTGCTTGTGTGTGTGTGTGTGTGTGTGTGTGTGTGTGTGTGTGTGTGTGTGTGTATGTGTGGTATGTGTGTGTGTGTCTACGTGCCTGCATGAGACAGAATTTGTATGTGAAACAGACATACCATGTCGAACTAAGATGATAATTCAGGAAGCCCAGATGTGGGGTATGTAGAGACTCTATCCTATCTGGAACAGTTTCAGATTTACAAAATTTCAGCAAGGACACAAAGTCTGCACCACTCTTTGCTTCCTCTCCTACACTAATAAACATCATATCTTCATCAGAATATACTTTATCTTCTTTAGACTTCACGTATATAGGGGAGGCATGTGGAAGAAGCAGACAAACTGCAAGAAGTTGGGAAAGAAGAATAAGTCTAAATGAGTTAAATTGATTTGGACTAATAAAGAGAATACATAAGCAAGGATATAGTGAAAATTGACTTAAATTTTATGATATGTTTTCATAATTGATGCCCTTGAACAGACTATAGAAAGGGGAAAGGACTTTTGTTGTTGTTGGGCAAAACAAACATTTGTAACATCACAGGGAACTTCTTTGAAGAGCTTGGAATCCCATGTGTCAATGGTGTTACTTTGGTTGAGATAAAATTGTTCAGATTTGGATTAGGATAGTATATTTACTCACTTCCATGTCTTTCATGGAAATCCACAGAAAGCTAAACAAAAGTCTGGAACATTCAAGTTTGCTGCTTCACACAGTCCATTTCCAGTTCCATGCAGAGAACAAGCTGTGTCATCCTTCAAGTAGATGATAAACCTGGCAGAGCCACACCAGCTCTGCACACTGATGGCTCATATCCTTCAGATTGCTTTGGCTTAAACTATAGCTGTGAGCATCAGCAAGGCTGTTTCTGGTATCAGCTGCGGTTTGCAGAGAAAGTGACCCTAAGAACTTGAAAGCTATGCTTCCCTCCTCCCACTAACACATAGTCTCCCTTGGTTATTGTTATGCTATAGAATAGTATGGTTACAAATGTTTTCTTCTATAAATATTTTGATTGCAAACCATGTTTGTATTAATTCCCATGAATTTTCCATTTCTGAATATCATCTAGCAGGCATAAGGAGTGGATAAACAAACAAACAAACAAACAGGACTTATTTTTAGGAGCAGGATTAGCCCAAGAGCTGAATATTTGCTACCTTCAAAATATGAATTGAAATCATTTTCAGATCTCTTGGTGACAGATGTAATGTAAAGCAACAGTGCTTTACTTAAAAGTTTGTCTTCCCTATCACTTTATATTGTATGAATGTCTATCTAAAACTGTGTGTTCAGTGGGGATGTGCTTGTGCTAGGCTCTTTATCTGCATTCCCACAGTCTGTGGGAGCTTTCTGTTCAGTTTTAAATTGTGTGAGCTATTGAACTCAGGGCTCTTGGATATCCCAGGAAATGCTCGGCCAGTGAAGTACACACCTAGAACTTTTTGTTACCTTTGACACAAGGTCACTGTGTAACTGATCTTGAACTCTCCATAGAGGCTAGCTTCAAATGTGTGATTTCCTTCCCCTGAAGTACTGAAGTTCCAGGTGCATTCCACTATCCTGCTTTTCGGTTTTTATTTGTATTTTTTTCATTTTAGAGATAACATGAGAAAATCCTATTTAAGAACAAGTAAAAGTTGTCTTGTTTATAATACTTAAGTTTTCCAAATTGAACTTGTTTTGTAACCTATAATAGCCTCAGATTAGCCTGCTCTTTGGCAAATGATTTTATGGGTTACTCAAGTTAAACTTTATTTGACAAATGGAAAATGAAAAGAAAAAACAAAAGCAAATTATAAGACATCTATTATTTAGGTAAAGCAGTATGATTTACCTAAAAATACATTCTCCTACTGTGTGGAATGGTGATTTCATTGCAAACTGATATTAAGGATGGGGACAATTAAAAATCAACTGACAACTAGATTTCTAATGGGTTTGAGCAATATGGATGAATTTGATATTGTAGGATATGCCCACTGATACCATTTTACTTAGTACAAAGCACCAACTACTCCAACATTCACATTTGTTTCCAGGTCTAAAATCTGCTGCCATTGATCTGTTTGGGTCAAAGGCAATCTTGTGTGAATATTCTTAAATATTACATATATCCAAACCATTAGCCCATGGAGGTGAGGGTGAAGCATGGGTATATTTGCTTCAAGAGTCAGAGAAACAAATAAGGAGGTGATCTCATTGTAAATGTCACACATCCATCTTGCATCCTCCCATTTTAATATGGTAGGTGTTTTCATGTAGTTCAGAAGAGGAGCTGGTACAGATGAGGAAAGCAAAGAAACAAACAAAAACTCAAGCATAAGAACCTAGTGGGAGCAAAAGATGATGCTAACAAGGCAGGTGCTGCACCCATGTGCGTGAGGATGCTGGGGCACTAAGCTCTTGTTTGAGTGTCAGACAGTGGTTCTCAAACCTTTATACGCATCAGCATTTCCAGGGAGAGTTGTTAAAATCCACACTTGCAAGCTCTACCCCAGAGTTTCTGGCTCAGTAGATCTTGGATTGTGGATGTGTAACCAGTGCCTTGGTGGCAGTATCATTGCTGGGCCAGGGGTATACTCTTGGAGAACCATTGTCCTGAAGTTATAGTTTCCAGGCTGTGTGGAGTTAGTGCCACAGTTTCTTTCTGTTGCGAGCAATCAGTTTCCTAGATCTGGTTTAACAAGAACAAATGCAAGAATGCTCTCTTCATGTAAACTCAGCAACTGGAAGCAAAGAACATGGGAAACAATGAGAAGAAAGCCGGAAATTAATGTCCTTTTAGGTCCTTCTGTATCCATCTCTATTCATATTACCCTAGAACTTTCATTCATATAAGATATTCTAAAGCAAATGGAGCATCAGGAAAAAATCGATGCCTTGACAGTCTATATTCTTCTAAGCTTGAAGCTAAAACTCTTTTACAAGTAAAGTCTTCAAGGTGAACATGTATTATCATCATTCCTGAAGGGTCACATTTGGAAGCTACTGTAGATCCATCAGGATTAGTGGATTCTAAACAAAGACTCAGGTTATCCACCTGTCTTCCACAAGCTGACTCTGTGTTTTTCATAAAGCCGTGTAAATACTCTGTGCCTCACCTTTCCTGTAAGAGAGATAATTGTACTCATATTTTATTTTATTTATGTCTTTATTGTTAGAAACACCGTAAAGAGCAACTATACTTGGAGCTTATGCTGCTCTTTAGAAGAAGGGAGACTGAAGGAATCTGAAGAGCTTCATGATCTTTTCTGAGATGAAATTTTCTGTAGAATTTTCTATCTCATCAAGGTCTCCCACACAAACAGCTAACTTTTGCCCCACTTTGGGGAAAATATGACAGTTCGCACCAGAGGCTCCCAACCCCTTTCCTCTCAAAACACAACAGTTACCCACATCAGTCTATGTTTAGGGCAAACTTGACAGTTTTGTTTCAGTGTGCCTTCTGGACAGCAGGCACATGAGTGACAGTGCAAAACTAAGAATAGCTTTAGGCCAGAATTATATTTGCCCCAGTGCTTTTCTGTTTAAACTCTGGAGAACGCAAACTCCAAAAATGTAATTCTAGGATGCTACAAGTAACAGAAAAGCCATTAAACAAGGAGTTAGTTTAGCAGCGAACCTTTTTACTAAAAATTTCACTTCATTTATGCAAAAAAATAAAGGAATGAAATATAGTAGCTGGGGAAAAGCACTGAGAGCTCCTCCTTCCCCACCTGAGTACCAGAGAGGCCAAAGGCTTGAGTCAGTGAGATTTTAGGGCACTTATAGGAGGGGGGTGAGTACTGAGAGAAAAGTGAGAAAAGAAGGCTTCCTCCACCCCACCCCCCCGCCAGCTTTGTGCTTAGTGGCTGCATTGATCTTGTCATCCTGTGATTATTTTAAACACCTCTTTATACCACTAGATAATCATGATAAGAATTTTATTTATGCTACATTTAAAGATTCTCAATGTTGTCTTGCAGTAGACACTATTTGATCATATAAGAGGTGCTACTACAGCTAATTAGCCAACAGTTTGACAAGCAGATCCTTGAGTGGATGAGTAAACTTGGCTTGGATGTAGTTCAAAGCCATGATTAGACAAAAACATACCAAGTATGATTTTGTGATTAAATCAGAGTTTATGGGACTCGAAACTCCAAATCTTTAACCAATGTGCTATGTTGCTCCTAGCACAACACACTGCATGACAATTAAATTAAACCACAGGTTTAATTCCTTCCCTAGAAAACTTAGTTAATTTCTTCTTTGTAAGTTGATACAAGCTATGGCAGAGAGTGGCATTCCTCCTAGATCTTTCGTAAATCTCAGACAATTAAAAGAAGGCATTCATGAATTAGCACATGTAATTAGTCGAATGGCTTTTATATCTTTACTCCATGACAAACGTACAGTTGCTCTGGACCATTTGTGGAATTGAGCTTGTGCACTGAAATCTAAAGATAGAGAACCATCTAGGACACACTTGCTTCTTGTCAAGGAGACAATCAGCTGCCCCATTCAACTTTCTACAGGACCCAGGAGTGGAGTCCATTCTTTGAGCTTCCTTCCCTCGGTCTCACCACACATTCATCATGTTTGAAAAAATCCTTAAGTGAACCCACCTTCCAAGGGAGATGTTTCTGTTCATTTGCAGATGCAGTTCTGTGTTTCCATATTTAGGAAATGTTAATTAGCTGTCTGCAGCATCTTTTCGGATTAAAATTCTTTTCCATTTTAAATAGTCCTTCTCTGCCATGAGCTTAGGTTTGTTTGTTGTTTGTTTAATAGTGTGTGTATGCGTGTCACAGGATGTGTTAGTGATTGGAGGACCAGTTGCAGGAACAGCTCTTTCTTTCCACCATGTGGATCCTGGGAATTGAACTGTGGTTGTTACACTTGTTGGCAAATGCCTTTGCCTGCTGAGCCATCCATTTGGCCCAGTAGCTTCATAGCTCTCATCATTGCACTCAACCATATTTTCTGATCAACATTTCTATCTAGATGTGGTTTTGCTCAGAAACCACATCAATAATTCTAATGTAATATAAAATATAGAAAATATAAAGTAACTGTAGAAAACATAAAATTTTGAAAAGTGAAAAATGGCAATTTAAAGAATTTAAAATGAAATTTAAAAAATCTCCTTCAGTTCCGTTTACAAAACATTTTGCAGCTTCCAAAAATATGAGTCCCATGCCATGTGTGCTATTTTTTGTTGAGCGCCCTAAAGCATAAAGGACTGCCTTTATTGATGAGGTAGCATATAGTGTTTCAAGTTTTTCACAATTTTTTGAGGAAGTTCATTCTAAATGCAGTCTCCACCCCATCCTTTTGAATCATATATGAAAATTTATAATAGGACCATCATATATGAAAAAGTCCTAAAAAATACCTTGGCAAGGATTTCAAAGATGCCCCACCTAAAACTAGCAACTGGAATGTTGTCATTGCTGCACCATTGTCACTTGCAATAGCTTTAGCCATCTGCTTGTCAAATCGTGTTATAACTCTCATCATGATTGAAGAAAGAGGATGAAGAAAAGAGAAAGGAAGAAGCTCTGCCCTGAGAACTACTAATACAATAGATCTTCAGAGACTTCAAAGCAGAACAATTATCTCAGCCACAGGGACGATCTGGCGTCCCTTTGTTAGCCATTTATGACACATGTGTAAGACATTGACATTAATTTAGAACCTAGCATTACTAATCTTGCCATGTTGCCAGGATATTTCTGTCTCAATAATATATTGATTATATTATTGTAATGAGTTGGCTGGTGACTCACAGAGTTACAAAGAAGTTGTACTAAATTTCTCTGAGGGGACAATGCTGGAAACTTCTGAATTTGTTTAAGTGTTTCACACTCTTTTCATGTCAATGATTATCTACACAGTTAGTTGATACCAGCTCATGCTCTTCAGTGTGAGTCACTAATTCCCTGGTGTTTTAAAGGACTTGGCATACATTTATAGGTATCTGAACTATATAAAATACCTTCCCAGGGATAAAATCTTGGCTAAGTGAACTCTTGATTTGGGGCCATTTTCTTGAAAGTTATTGTGGATGACTAGTTTTTGAAAAAAGTTGACCAAGGCTGGCCTTTTCCTTTCAGCTAATTGTGTTCTTACTCATCACAAACAAGTGTTATCCATGAAGAAAACCATATTTAATTCATCTCAGGGTTCAGTAACTCTGTAGATCTTTGAATCACAGTGTACCTGCCTCCCACTGACTGCTTGTTTGAGAAGTGTTTTGTTGGCTATGAGATGCTTTTTTGTAGTTCAGCCATGTTGCAGGCAGCACACCTGAAAATGCTGCTTGTTACCATAAAAGAAGCCTCAAATACATGGGAACTCTTCAGCATTTTCCACTATGGAGGCTGAATCTTTTGTATTGTGCTTCCTCTTCCACAGTTGTCTCCTTCTCATAACCTCTCCAACTGAGCCTTACTTACACTGGTTGGGATGTAGAAAAAAATGGAAGATGGCAGCTAGCAGAGTTCACCTGCAATGTCTTGTGCACTCATAGGGCCTGGGTGGGTTGCATCCTAAGTAAGCACAAACTGGTATCCTACTTGTAAAACTGTAAAATGATGGTTGCCAGTCCTTCCAGCAGGGGAGATGGTGTGAGTCATCACATTCTATAGCAGTTCTCATTCCAGGCTGATCTTGATGTTATGGTTGGTTAAGTATTATTGATGAACTAATCATGTTCCCAAAATAACCCAATTACATTCGTTAAAAGGGATTCTTGAAAAATAAACAGAGCATCTTATCATAAAGGCTGTGTAAAAAGCCAGAAGTAGTCACTATTTGCCAAATTTATTTTACCAATTTGTGCACACATATCTTCTGCACACATATCAAATCACGTGTTAACTGTATCTGGGGGAAGGTAGTAAGTAGCTGAAATTGCTTAGTGCATAATAAAAGATCATGAACAAATTTAAAACTGGGCACTTACATTTTTATCAATATGCTAAGTAACAATGGGAGAGATGAGACATATAAAGCAATTAAAATTGAATGTGAGGCAATTTAAATACAAATGGACAGGCCTAGACTCAGAAGTTTTGTTTACACAGTACTCTGTGTGATTTATTCGGTGACAACACTGCATTATATACTTAGGAGTAATCGTAATTGGATAATTATTTTTAACTATTTTGGCATTTGTTTCTATGTTGTTAGACTTCTGGCTTTTGCCTCTAAAAAGCAAAGACCCATTTTAAAGACACTTTTACCCTATGATTTCTACAAAAAAAAACCACAAGTCCCATTATATGTGGCAATACTAATATGATGAGATGTTATTCATGATACACAAACACACACACACACACACACACACACACACACACACACACACACACACACACAGAGAGAGAGAGAGAGAGAGAGAGAGAGAGAGAGAGAGAGAGAGAGAGACCACAATTGCACAACCATTTCTTCCTAAAGGAATGAGTGTAATACCAGTGCACTTGGTGTACACATGTGATCCCAGAATCCTTAGAAGATAGGAGCAAAATATTTGCCACAATTTGCAGGCCAGCCTGGACTACATAAAGAGCTCAAGCCCAGCCTGGACTACTTGATAAAAGTCTCTCTCAGTGTGAATTACTGTACTGCCATTCATAGCAGTAGTTTATGCATGGAGCATAAGGTATTAATAGTTGTCCTCAGCAATTAGATTAAAAAATAAGAAACATTTCTGTCACAAAGGAAGTGGAGGCAGGCATGATGACGTACATAGAGTTCCTTGGGTATTTGCACAGCAGTGCATGATTTGTTAAGTGTTTTTGTCTCTTTTTAAGAGTGTCACAACAATCTGAGGTACAGAATTTGCCAAAAAAAAAAGAAATAGTTTTATGCAGCTATGCTATGAGTGACAGTTTGATTATAGAATGTGCCATTTCATTTTACCTTCAATCTACAGATTTTAAAGTGGATTTTTCCAACCCATAAATATAACAATTAGAGCTTCATTCACATGATAACATGTGTAGAGTAAAATACATATTTCATATTTGTATATGAGGGTAGATATCCATGGATGTCATTATAGTGATCGACGCGCATGCTTATTTCTAGGTCGCTAATGACTGAAGTGGATGTTAAATTGTTGTTAGAAGTTGGGGTATGTCCTACATTGTGAGTGGTTTTAGTCAATCCTAATTTTTCAATTTCAAAATGTAAATAAATAAAAGGACTGACTAAGTTGATTAAGACGAAAAACAGGATGAGTGGGCTTGGGTCTAGAATTCAGCGGGATGACACGTGAATTGCAAACACAAGGGCACATGTCTGTTCCCAAAACGCAAGATAAATACATAAAAAAGAAAATAGCCTTCATAGCCTCTTTTCCTTCATTTAATAGACATTATATTTGTTCCTCTGTCAACTATGTCACTATGAAGTTCTTCTGAGATATACCCTAATACCGTCTAAATTTTGCTTTGTAGGCCTTGCCTTAATCAAGGATATGAAAAAAAAACATTTTATTAGCATAAAGTCTCTTTTCAATATTCTATAGGAAAAGCAGGAATTCCACTTAAGTCTGGACTTCATGCTTTCATTCCTATCTCAAGAATCAGAGTGGTTGTGATTGTGTAAGAGGTATGCAACAAATGGCATATTTTCATTTTATATGAGCTTTAGGCAAATGTAACAAGGTTGACCACTACCCCTTCTTTCATCGACTTTGTCCTTTACTTTTGTTGTTTACCATGATCACCTGGGTTCTTTGTTTTTTATTCGTTCATTGCCTGACATTATTTATGTTTCTGTTTGTTCTTCTCTCTCCACTAGCACATTAAAATGTCTCCTAAGGTTCGATCATTCTGCATACTTTCTCTGTTGCTTTCATTCAACCACATGGCATGCTTAAGTACATTTCTTCATAATTTGTCTCTCTCATTGTTAGTTATATCTTATATCTAAATGTGTACTTATTTTGCTTAGATGCCCAGCTGGTACTCATGAACTGAAGAGACTACTGGATAACTTAATTTTTGTACACATATACATTATTTCCTCAGACTCTTGCTTAAGAGTTTATAACATGCATGCATACTGTGGGAACCAGAAATCTCCAAACTTTCCTAGAGAGTATTTGTCACTCAGTCTCTGCTTCCCTTACTCCATTACAGCAGCAGCTACTCTGTGTAAAGCATGTGAGGCAGTGCTTATCACGCATAGGTTAGGAGAAACCCTTCTGATACTTTGAATTGTGTAGAAAACCATACACAGTTCACTCAAACATTTGATTACCCTTCTATAATTCTTGGGCCAGTTCTTACCCATATCAGATACTTTTCTTGTTTGTTATTTGCAAAAGATTTTCTGGTTTTGGTTGGTTTGGTTTTTGTGTCTCTTTCCTTGCATTGTGTGAGTTTGAATAAAATCAGGGTTAAGTACATGGACGTTGCTTGATTGTTTATTCATCCATTCATTATCATAAATACATATCAAGGACCTTCCATCTTCGGGGATCTGTGCTAGACACAGAGAGATGATTAAACTGCCTATTCTGCTCTCAAATGATCACAGTCTTGAGATGGAACAAGGTAAATAAACAATTAAGTATAGTGTGCACTCAACAACAGACAAGGCTGTGATAACTCTAAGGGGAATATGGAGTTGTAGGAATCTTAGTGGATTCAAGATTTACTTAGACCTTAAAGGATGAATGGGATTTTCCAGGTAAACACTAGGAAAGTAACAGGGATTTCCAGATAGAGATACTAACTTACGTCAAGGCACAGTAGTGTGCAGTACCTGGAGAATATCTGCAAATATTTGTTCTGTCTGGAGTGTAGGATGTGAATGGAGAGAGGAGGGCTTTGAGCTGGAAAGATGGCCAATAAGAGGCAGGTCCTTGCCATTAGGAAGCTTAGACTATCTCCTCTGGTAAGACTCCTCAGTGTGGGTAGTTTCTATGCAGGTGGAAGATGCATTTCTGTTTTTATTTTAGAACGACATTATAGTCCAGGAAATATAGAAATGGAACTTAAATATGAGGAGACAATTTAGGTACCAACAGGAAAGAAAAGCAATGATGAATACTTGAATGATGTAAACATGGGACTCAAGGAAAGAACACACAGCAGGAAACGAAGTCAAAGGCGAACTTAGTTGTGTGGTACAGTCTGTGTGAATGCAAAATGATTCAGCCTGCAGATGAATTACAGAGGATGATGCCAGAGCTGCTATTTCTGGACACTGGGCCTCTGGGGTAGCACTAACCAAAAATAGAGGATGCAGAAAGGAAAGCTGCTTCATAGGGCGTGACAATCAGTTAATAAAAGTGTGTATTGAGTGAGTTTATCTACCGAGCCACTGGGCTTGAGACTTGGAGTTTTTGTTTTGCTTTTGGTTTGTGAATTTTGGAGGTTTGTTTGTTTAGTACTATCCCTTTTTTGCCAAGTTTTGAAAGGCTTTACTTTTAGACTCAAACTGGATAATTCATAGCAATTCAATGTAATCGGAAGTATCAGAATGTCCCATTTTTTGCCACTAACTGTTCTATGAGCTTTTGTATCCAGATTTCTGTTGCACTGATACTGGGGCTTGCTTTAGTCTCCCAAATTACCTCCATACTTTCAAATTTGCATAATATGTCTTGTATTGTAAGTCATAGGTCTTTATATATGGACACAAAGAATAATAGAATTCTAGGTTTCGGGGGGAGGTAAGTAATTCAGATAAATTCTTTACCCCCCCAGTCATCTAAGTCAGCATTGGAGACAAGTTTAAAGGTTCCCTGGAAATGGAGTAGTAATTAAAAGTTGGAATAACCACTGAACTTAGATTGTACCATTTAATATTAACTTATCCCTCAACATATAGTCCATAGTTCCGATTTTGGTTCTCCTGTGGTCCTAAAAGCCATGTATCTTTGGACAATTAGAGAATACAGTTCCTCTTTTGTTAATGGTTCCTTCAGTGTATGAGATTCTACAGCATAGGAGTAGGTTTAAGTAAAGGAGAGGACAGAAGACAGTGCCATCTGTCTGTGATCCTTCCAGGGATTTAGCATGAGTTAATATACCAATATGCCTCTTGGTAATACTCTAGTGACTTGATCTTTCCTTAGGAGACATCCAGCCCCTACTCTTTCCTGAATTCATTTTCTTTCTGTTAAACTCAGATGTCAAAACCAGAAGCAGACAGAGTAAAACGATTGTAAAGCAAGAGGGTCAGCTACAATTCTGACTTATATTTGCACATCCTAGGGTTTTAAACAAACAAAATGAGTGTTCATTGCTGATTCATGTTTTGATTTAGGGTCCTGGATCCTTTTCTGCGTCAGTCATGTGGTATGCACCATGGTGGCTTTCATCATATAATGCATACTGGGCTCTCCTAAATCCTAAAGCACTTTATAAAAGTAAAACCATAGGTCTCATCTTTCTGATGAAGAGAGCAAGGCATAGAGAGGTTTTACAAAGTGATACAACAAATAAAGGAGGAAAAAGAATTCAGGATCATTTTTTTACTCTGCATTAAATGATGCTCTCCCTTATGCTTTTCTGTTGTCAAAAGCCCTCTCTACATTCTGTATTGTTGGGTCATCATCTCCTATAGTTTGCACAATATGGTGTATTATGGATTGCTCACAAAGCAGCCGATATGAATTCTTTATAATGGATTTGTTCTTTTCAATTTTTTTGTCATCTTTGGGCTTAATAGAAATAGTTCAGCATGTTATATTGTGTGATCTGTTCCTAAATAGATAAAAGATTTCTGTGTTTTGAAGGAAACATTTATATTGGTTCATTTGCTGCATTGCCTGCAGGAACGTTAGTCTGTAGGAGGAAAACAACTGTTTCCTGACAAAATCTTCCTTGACTCCCTTAGAAACTCGTCTTTCAACAGTAAAATAAAGAGAGGTAATCCATAAACAATTAAATCCTGATGTCTTCAAGAATGTTTACCATCCCGCAGACAAGCCAAGTAAGATGAGGAGACACAGGGGTTTCTTTTCTTTTCTTTTCTTTTCTTTTTTTTTCACTTGTAGAATGTCTCTCCCTCATTTATTTTCTAGACCTTTAGCCATGTAAATGAGAGTGAAGGCATACACATTTGCCTCTCATTTTTCTCCATACACACTTCCTGGCCTGCCCTGAGCCACAGGCACAAGCACAGTAGAAAGAGAGCACCGCACTTCCCTGTAAGAAATGAAACACCACTGTCCACAATGTGCAAAAGACTGTGAAATTGCAAGTGTGTCCCTGGAGTGGCTAAGAAAAAATAATAATAAGTGGCAACTCTCAACCATCTCTTGGCAAATAATCAATTATCTTCTGAATTACTATACAAATCTACAGTGCATTTTGCCGGCCCATTGGGGAACGGCTTCCACACAGGAGCCAGTCACTTTAAATAGAGGGGCTGGTTCCAGTGTGTTTCCAGGTTACCTCCAAATTAACAGCCACAGGCCTGTGAGCTGGCATGATGCAGTCTCAGAGCGCACATAATCGAAGCACTGAACTGACTGGAAATAGTAACTGCATTCCAGCAGAAATCTATGGCCTGTTGCATTTTGTAGTTACAGTGTCGATGTTGGAAGCTTTATTTTTAAACCTGGGGAAACAGCCACGCTTGAGTAGGTTTTCTGGGGGCAACACTATGGATCCAAGTTGAATTTGTTTGGCTCATTGACAGATTTAGAGGAATTTAAAGAAAGAAACAAAAATGACAAAGAATGTTTTGGTACTGGCTGTCCATATAAAGAATTCTGTAGAATTGTAAATTACTTTGGAAAAATACCTATGATTAATAAAATCTATGTCTCGGTGAGGTTTTTTCTGCCTGTAAAAATTCAAATGAATCATATAACTGGATTTAACACATAATATTTGTATAGCATCCTTGAAACATGGAGCCATGGAGATACAGACAAGTACAAGCTGGAGGAGCATTGCAGAGGAGGACATTTGTGGCCCAGCTGAAAGAAAAGGTGTAAAGGAAGGAAATTCAAGAGATCTCTTCTGTTTTCACCATTGTTTTTAAGGGGGCAAAACTTGCCTTCATTAAAATCTTACTAGAGTTAGAAGCCCACTTAATACTTGAAGCCCCTGGAGAACCATCCCTTTAGTTAGTAAGGCCTACATGTGTTCTTAACAGCATCTTCCCTTCTCTATATCTCAGCATTCATTACCACACAGAGATGCACACATGCCTTCATGTAATTACACCAGTTTTGTGGATGAGACATAGGTGGTGATTACTCACTGGAGGATTTGCCAGGTTTGCTTCTTTGCACCTTGTGGCGATTCACAATTGTGTGTTAACTCCATTTGCAAGGAATCCAGCATGCTTTTCTGACCTCCTCAGGCTTCATGCACACACAGGGAGCACATACACACATGTAGGCGAACAATAATACATGTAAAATAAAAATCAATAAACCTTTTTAAAAACATCTTGTCAAAGTTATGACTGCTATATTCACACCAAGAGAAGGACAAAGAGGAGAAAACAGTTTAATGTGGAATCGTGTCTTCACTCTTCCCTCCCTCCCTCCCTCCCTCCCTCCCTCCCCCCCCTCCTCTCTCTCTCTCTCTCTCTCTCTCTCTCTCTCTCTCTCTCTCAACTTCAGAGGGCTCTCTTTTTACTAATATCTTAGCAATTCCTTTTGAGTACCTGTCTCAGCTTTTCTGTTTCCCACAAATGGCACAACACTAGACACACAGTTTTGCTTGCTGTTGCTTGTTACTCAGGCTGCTGGCAAAATCACAGGTCGGACTGACTAGCCAGAGTGTTAGAGGTGTGGTTGTGGTATGGAAGACTACATGACATTTAGTTTTTCCTTGACTTGGCTTTTTCTCAGCTTATGAAGGATAGAATATTCTCTGTATCTTGTAGGCATTATTAATTGATATGTTGTCAGCACTTCCATAAATATTTCTATACTGTAGTGATTTTTTTTCACTGAAATGTATGCTGACAATTCAGCAAATTCTCCTCCTATTACATCAGATACCATCAGGGAGAAGGGACTGAGCCAACCTGCACATCAATTCCTGCTCGAATTACATTGTACTGCAATGAATGCTTTTATGAATATTTAGGATAATATTGCACCATAGAACCATTTAGACTACTCAGAGGTCTTAAGAGAACCGATAAATCTCTGAAGAGGGCGTTGACTTTTTACATAATCAGATTAAAAATTGTGACAAGTCAATTTTCCTTACTCCTTTTTGAAAGTTTGTTCCACTTCCTTTCTGTTCTATTGAAATTTTTTTTATTCGTTTCTTCATCAGAATTGCATTCATGCCTACTGATGTTTATTCTTTATCTTATTGTTTTGGTACCATAACTAAAAGTTGAGTTTTAGCATTGTCCACACTGTTAGACATTCCAGATACCAAAAGGACATCATCTCATCTAATTTAGTGGGGGAGTGGGGCTGTGGGGGAGCCCATTTGATTTGTGATACTGAACAAGCCATTTCTTATTGCCATTGTCACACATACTTTAAATAGTTAGCCTGTTTCTCACCAGAAGTCATTTGATTTCTAGCTCTGTGAACTATCTATCAGAATTCTTGAGAGACCTATTGATGTTATCCTCTGTGTTTACCTGAGAAAAGAGTGTTCACCCAGTCTGACAGTAGGTTTCAGTCAGTATCCAGGGATGGTCCAGTTGATTTGCTAGACCTTCCAAGGCTGCTGTCTCTCTGCAGTCTCATTCCACTTCCTAGCACAATAGAGTTTGCTGGTTGTTTTGTACATGGGAATGAATACCTTTGGTATTATATAAAGAATGCTTTAGATATATCTGAGGCCGAAATTTCATCGTAACTTACATGGGAAATTGAGATAAATATATTAAATTCGTCTCGAATCATCCTATAAATGGCAGCTATGACATTAGATAAGCATACATGTTAAATATCTTCCAGAAGTACTTCCTCAAATATTTTTTGTTTTGTATTATTCTAATTTCCTTTCTGGTGTTTCCTAATTTGTTTCCAAAATGTTAATGTAAGAAAATTATGTATTATTCTTCCTTAAAAATTATTTCCTTGTAGTCATCACAGAATATGTGAATAGTCCAAAGAGAAAAAATAAAATGAAGTTAGAGCATTGGATCTGGGGTTGGAGGTTCCTTTGTGGCTCTCTAGCAAGACAGTTTTGATTCCTTCCCTGCTGTGAAATATGTTGGCCACTGAGAGTTGCTGGCTGAATGTTCAAGGACACACAGAACGACGTAATCAAGTGTGAAAGAATTGATGCTTGTAGCAAGTGTTTCTTCACTCTCTCCTCCTGATGGTATCTGAGGACATGAGAGAAAATATGGGGAGCAATTTCCTAAGAAGATCCGCTAATAACTTCACTATACCCATGTGCCCTAGAGACCAGACCCTTTGGATTGACCCCCTGGGTCTTAGCACTCGATCCTCTCTATAGAGGTGAACTTTCCACAGACAGAACTATGAGATGCCTAAGGATGGCTTCTACTTATTAAGAAAAGACAAAAAGTAATACTGCTAGGCTAGCAATGCCCTCCCTAAGACTACCCCACAGGAATAACTACTCAGCAGAGGACACATTTATTCCTACTAAGAGAGTCCTGGGGTGGGTTTTGGAAGTCCAGATGCTAATGATTTCCAGTCCATCTTCCTTCTTTCCTTCAGTTCCTTATCTAAGAACCACTAGAAGAAGTAAATAGATTTGCTACAGCCCTCTCAGCATGTGCATTTGTAATAAATCCAGGAAGGTCAGCCCTGCCTACAGTTTACACTTCATCCTTAAGCTCCACATCACAAGATTACCATATGTACATATATCATTTTCTAAATCTTAAACTGAGTACATTCTGACTCTCCCATCCTTTGCATATTTGTGAAATCTTTTCATTAAGTGTGAATGATTCTCCTTGGATTCTACATTCCTAAAATGCCTAAGGGACTCTGTGTCCTCCTTACCATAGTGTCTGTCTTTATAGAAGCTTCCTTGCAGTCACATGGAGGCTTCTGTTAATTGTATCATCATCTTTTATTTGCCTGCTGTAGAATTCTTGAGTTTCCAGCCTCACACAAGAATTGCTGTCAGAATTCATATTCCACGTGTACTCTCTCTCTGTGTCTCCTTTGTCTCTGTGTCTCTGTCTCTGTGTCTCTTTGTCTCTCTCTGTGAGTGCCTGCTTGTGTGTTAGTGTACCTGTGTGTATGTGTATTTGACATCCTGATCCTTACCCCCCCACCCCTGACCGAGGCTAGGAGACAATGTCTCTTGTGATACATTCTATGAAGTTTGTCACTATTTTTCATTCAGCGTTTTTAGTGTCTGTTTTAAGGCCTGTATTTTGCCACTTTGAGAATGATTGTATGATCCCTGCTAATTAGAGGTGTTGAAAGTGATGAAGTCTGTTATAATAGAGTTATATGATAGCTTCAAACTGAAAGGAATAAACTGTTGTTGATTAGGAGAAAAGTAGACTCCACGTGAAAATAGCCTCAGAATCTGTCTTTATGAGGAATATTTCTTCTTTTTGGAAGTTTTTCTCCATTCATCATCACAAGGAATGAGATGTGCTTGTACCACTCATTTGTGTGTTTTCTCTTCCCTCCTGGAGTGGGGTCCAGTAAAAGTCAAATTCTTTGGGTGGACAAAAGAAAAATACAGGTTTCTTATTGTTTGCTTTCAGTCTATTGGACTTTTAAAGATGGCCTTCCATTTTCCATTTACAGCATATATCTGCTTATCCATATACCCTCAGATCAATAAAGAGTAGATATTAAAAGTATCTGTAGTAGGCAACAGCTGGGATCACGCCAAGTCCCTTTACATTTTAAATTCTTCTTAGGCTGTAAAGGCAGATGAGGCCAACTTCCCTTTGGACTCAGCAGGCCAGTTTTACTATGATAAGGGCACTGCTATTTTAAAAGCCACGCTTGACAATCTAGCTCCTGCAAGCATCCCTACCCTGTGAAATAGTACAGAGGGGCCTGCCTGCTTCCTTATTGATGAAAGAGAGGGAAATAATACCCACTAGAAGCAATTTTAATGATTTTGTAGTTTAGCTTCTGACACCCCAGTAGATTTCGAACCCAAACACACTTGCCATACCTCGTGCCCCAGTTTTTCTCATTGGGGAGGTGGAGACAGCCTATTCTATTTGGGCATGGCATGCAATGGAAGTTTAGCCTGAAGAACCCCTACAGGATTGGAGTCTGACTTTGTGAACTACAACTAAGGGTTTGTTCTAAAACCTAACTACTCCGAGCAGACCTGCAGCCTTTAAAGTTTTAGGCTTTTATGGGTTACTTTACTGTTTTTCTCTCACCATTTATTACAACCAGAAGTTTCACTTCCAATATGGCTTTGGCTTAAAGTAATATGTCATACCTGTATACAAGCTTCTGGCTATTTGGAACTCTTGATAGTTAATGAATACTATATGGTAATCACTTATCAGCATCAAGAAGAAACTTAAGTAGTCTCAAAATTTTGTCTCTCTCAAAATTGGGTGTCTCTGGGGGTTAAGAGTCAGCAGCTACAGGGTAATATTAATTCATGAGGTACTAAAGTTATTTACTTTCTACGTGAATAGACTTAGGAGGTATATGTGGTGTATATGTAGAATGCTAGTTGCAAGTATTAGGACTTGCAAAAAGAACTCTACTTTATAACTAATCTGAGTCATTTGGTTCCAAATAGTGTTCTTAACCTCAATCTAATATTGTTAAAGGACTTGTTATAAAAGGTCTTGAACAAACAATTAAACAAGCCTTAGCTCAGGCCACTTACACTGTAAGCACCTCCAGAATATTAGTGAACCCCAAAATGCCTTTCCTGTCTGGAATGTTTAGAGAAGATACTTATCTTTGCAAATGTAGATCTGGACATCTGGCTGTGTGCAGTGTAGTGGCTGTTTCATTATAGTAGGCATTGTCATCATTCAATCTTAAAGTACATTTATTTTTTGTCCTTGAGACACTGAGCTATATATGAAAGAGACCTATTTCCCAACCCAACATATCAAAATGGATTTTTAATTAATGAGTTATAGAGACATGGTTATTTTCTCAGTGCAATGGATACCAACAATTAGTGACAAAGGCTGCTGGTAGAGATTAAGCATATGGAATAGGTCTGGCATGTGTGATGTTTCCAAACTGTATGTATGGATTCTCAACTGAAAAACCAACACATGCTCTTGTCATCTTCTTCCTGCTAGACCCCTCACTATACAATCTAGAAATAATTTGATAGCATGTCATGTTGTATCTTGTCTCTATCATTGGACATTCTGCCACCATCACCACCACTACCACCATCATCATTATTTTAATCTCTGGTACCTAGCAGAGATATTTGCTTATTACATGAGAGCTTCACTGACTGGAAGCCATGTGGGCTCTCAATAGCATCTACACTTGTATATCTGTCAAGTGGGAGATACTTTGGCCTAAAAGAAGGTCAGAGCCTGAGCTAATTTATTTCCTAGCTGGAAAAACACTTCTTAGAATGGGATAAATGACTTGAGTGTATATTGTATATGCCTGCTGGTGAATTAATAAAATATCCCCACTTATTTTTATCTTTCTCCCATTTTTAAAGTAGAATGAGAGAATTGGAGAGCCTGTGAAAAGTAATGTAGAGTGCTGATGCTTCTGAGGGTGAGTGGAATCCAGATTAATATGTCAGCATCTTCATCAAGAATGGACTTCTTTTAATTCCAGAATACTTCATACTATCCCAAACTTCATGCCAAGTCATTAGGTTCTTGCCTGTAAATAATTAGAATTTACAAGGTACTTTTGATCATTTTGATAGATCTGCTATCAAATACAAATGAATATACAGGGTTCAGAATTGCAATCACTGTAAATAGTTCTAGAAAGAGAATGAAATCAGTGTTGAAAGGAGGAATTGGATGCATTAATGAAGATCTGCAGGAACACTCCTGTTTTCCATCGCATTCTAAATCCTCAAGATTATTCAGGGGTCAAGGGCCTTGCCTTTTTAGAGTGAGCTCCCCCTTGAGCACCGCATGGTTCTCATTTACCTTCAGTTCTTACTAATACTTGGCTCCAGGTCTTTTGCAGACTCTTAGGTTTGCAGACTTTTATGCAAACCTAAGTCCACAATTGGGGATTATTTGAATGACATTGATTAGACAAGAACCATTGGTTGGGGGACAAAACTCAGTGTGTGTTATTTTGAAAATACAAACAACAGGAAGAAATTATCAGAGAAAGTATATCTGATCTCTAGAGAAATTACTAAATTTCAGGAGCCATCACCTCCCCATTTTTTTAATTTGGTGTGTCCTGCACATAAAGCTTAATTGGTAAAGGATTTTACCTACCATAAATTGATGGAGATCATATAAATATTTTAAAATTGAGTACTTAAAATCGACAACTTTCTGACACAAAACATTAGCCAATAATATTCTGAAACATTAATACTAATGTATAAAGGTAAGAAATCACAAATAAACTAGAATTAGTATCTAATTCTAGGAAAAGAGGATGATATAGTCACAACTTTGCTTTGAACAGAAACAAGGAGAGGTGAAACTTCAAATAAATTAGTTTTAGTTTGACATTAAAATAACAGATTTTTCTTCGTTTTTTTTTCTACTTTTAAGCTGTGTTGTTATCACATAGTAAGTTGATATTTTGAGAGGAAGAGAGAGCTTACAGAGCTTTCTAGAACCTGGCCAGCTCCTATAATGTTGTAGAAGGACTGATATGTATTGGCTTACCCTGTGCCAGGTGTTGCACTAAGTACATTACAATTATCAGCTTATGTAACCTTCTAAACAGCCTATAGATTAGGTACCACTTTGCAGATGAAAAAATCGTGGTTTGAAGAGATGAATTGCAATGTCAGAAGTCAGAAGATGATAAGTGTTCCAGTCAAAGTTTGTAGTCTAAAATTTGTATCCAGAATAGCACTTGATTACAATCACGCTGTATTGTGTGCATAAATACAAACCTTAAATGTGGATTGAATGAAAGAATGAGAGTGTGTGAATATTCCTCACTAGTTGTTCCCTCCTTCAGGTTTCCAGAAGGTATCCTGGAGCAAGAAGTATTTATTAGAGCTGGGTTAGTGTGTACTTTGTGTGGTCTCAGATGATGTCTTTAAAAGTTTATATTTTCACAAGTCTTTTGAGGCCATTTGTTTTGACCATGTCAGGTACCTATTATGGAATAGGTACTTTTGTTTATTTTACACAATTTTTTTTTCAAATTCATGCTTGTTTGTTTAATGTGAACACGTAACAAAAATGATGTGCTAGAGGAAGAATGTATGATCAAAATATGTAGGTCAAAGGAAAAGTCCCTTAGTGTTATTTTACATTATAGTTATTGGTTAAGTCTCGAATAAATTGCACTTTACTAGTTCATTTATCCAAAATTTCATTTTTTAACCTCTAACCACTAATGTAACTGAAATTGATGGGCTTTGTATAGGTAGGAACAAACAAAAGTGACTTAAGAAATACTGAGATGATAGCACTTAGAAATTCATCATGGATTTTTTGGGCCCAGATATGGGACAGGAAAAATTCACACTTCTTTTTTTTTTTAATTTTCACTTAAGTAAGCCAGAATCAGTGAACATTTTATGCAGAATATATGCTTATTAGTCTAAGCAAGAGTTTTATTTTTTTTAACTGTGTAAATGTTTAAACTGAGATATTATGCTGCTGCCGCCCAAGTGTTGATGAGTATATTTACATATAAGTAACTTGAGAACAGCCAAATTATCTAATTTTGTAAGAAAAATATATTACAATTGCATAGGGAAATCCTACTCCTAAGCAAAGTGCTAATTTCCCCTGCTCGTTCCAAACACTTTCCATTTGGTGGCAGTCTGTTAATGGGTGTGTTTCTGTCATCCTCTTTGCTTTTGTCGAGTCTCCTTCTCTGAATTGCCTGACACTAAGTGATCTAAATTTTTAAATACAGGCAGAAAAGCTGTTATTTTTTATTTAGCTTTTACTGTGTAATGGAATTTGTGACAAGATTATTTGCTAAAATGTTATTTTGTATCTTGATTGGTGTTCTCTCTAAAGGACGCCAAGCAATGTGCTCCAAAGGGGACATATGAGCTGTGAATGGAGGGGCAGATGACCTCCGTTCAAACACAGCCAAGTAGTCATTACCGAAGTTTTAGACAATTTAAACTGCTTAACTGGAAGCATGACAACAGCAATTGTGGATGTCTGTAAAGAATAACTGAGATTTGATCAATGAGAAGCCCAAGTTCTCTTTGAAAGAAGTATGTATTATGAAGTGTGTGTTTTTCTTCAATTAAATCTTTTTAAATTGACACTTTGGAAACTTCTTGGCATCTCTAGCTTCCTGAATGTCTTAGCATTAACAATAACAAGATCTATTGTTGCCCATCATAAATCTGTTTGGCTCCTGTATAAGGATTTACTTTTTTCACTTCACCAGATAGAACTGAGCTGGGAATCTATCAAGGTTGTTGCTAGCTGTTGGAGTCCTCCTGTCAGTGGCAAACAGCATACAGTTACTTTAGCAAAGGTTAGCTTTCATTTTTTAAAGGAGTACCTTGTTTTTGTATAGAGAACATAAAAATGGGCAACTTTTTAGGGTGTCTTCATCAGTCAATCCCTTAACTTTATCACCTTTCTCAATCGCAGTGCATTCCTGAAATCAATGGCTTTTGAAGAGTAGAAATTTTTGTTTTGAAACTTAGTCAAATTCAGACCATGGATTAAAAAGTGACAAAGAAACAAAAGGCATTTTTTATTGTTTGCCAAGAAATACTTAACTGCAATATCTGTACATACTTTTTGGGGCTGGTATGGTGTCTTGGTCTCTACTGAGCCCAACTTAAAATATCAGTAAACTGTGCCCCCATACATAGGGCTGTAGAAGGCAAAAACCATTTATGGTTTGAGCTCCTGTATTGAAATAACATAAAATAAAATCACACATTGGCGGAAAATTAAACCCAAAGTTTGTCATCTCAGATTACTTACCTGATGGCACTAGGCATCACATGTGAAATTTTATGTTACAAGGCCCCAAGTCTAAAGCCTGTGTAGTTTTTTCACAGGAAAATGTAGTGACATATCATTTATGATCTAATAAAGCCACTGAAGATCAGAATGCAAAGCCAGCCACACTAGTTAGCCATAGAGGCTGGGCAATGGTGGCACACACATTTAATTCCAAGATTCAGGAGACAGAGGCAGATGGATCTTTGTGAGTTCAAGACCACCCAGTGATACATAAGAGTGAATCAGTCTAAAAGAGAAACAGAACTCACACAGAGGTGATCTCAGCACTTGTGAGTTCACAGCTTTAATCCCAGCTCTAGGGTCTCATATTCAGGCAATTAATCTCCACTGATGGTGAGAACAGGATCTCCCCAGCCTTGGTAGAGGTAAGAGCTCCCATTGGCTTGGCTGCTTTGCTTTTCTGATCTTCAGCTTGAACCCCAACATCTGTCTCTGGGTTTGTATTATAGGTGCTATAGGAAAACCCCACAGTCTTAAGCTCCAAACCAACTTCTTCCTTTTACAAAGGCTACAGAAGTGTGGTAGCTTGGTTGACCAGTTTTCTATGCCTTCTAGAAACAAGACTTGACTACCAGCAAGAGAGACAAAATATGAAATAGAAAATATATGAAATAAACATTATACGAAAATCATGTAGAAAGATTAAAATCATAAATACTGCATAATGTAGCATGTGATACCTATGGTGTATTCCATATACATACACATATACCATATATCTAGCATATTTGATCAGTTAATAACATTAAGGGATTTCTATGTATTATTTTACAACTGTAATCCATCAATAATCATAATTAGTGTTAAAAGTAATGGCTTTTTCATAAAAAGAAATGTTTTCACCACAAATCTCAAGTGTCCTTGCCATCTTGCATCCACTTCCTCCCTCCACAGCTTACCTTATGTAATGGAATAGGTACATCTGGGCAATGAAATCAAATTTGTCCTCACATTCTGCTTCTTCTACTTCCTAGTTATGTGACTGCAGGCGATAATGTTCCTCAAACTCCGTTTGTCTGTGTGGCAATGAGGTTTAATGAGATAAGTGATGGGCAAATTAGTTCTTAATAAATGTTTATCTTTCATGCACAACAGGGATAAGGTCCAGTTACTTATATTCTATCATCTTCTGAATTTCCTCTTGTAAACGTGCTATTCATGCCATTTGCCCTTTTGCCTTTAATTCTGCTTATCTGTTGCTGCCTAACAAAGTACCACCAAGCCTACTTGTGTGAAGAAAAACATTCTTTGGGGGATCTTTGTGCACTGCTTAGGAGCGGATGAACAGGTCTTCACCAGGACATCTCTGTAGCTACAGAGACAGTAGGACTCACACACTAGCTGGAATGGTCTGGCCAGTCTTTTCAGTGAGGTACCTTGGCACATTGCTAACATTCTCAAGTCACCTGGGATGCAAGCAAACTGGACTCCTCTGCTCATTAGCTTCAGGGATTTTATCCCTCCAGGTGGACTTCCTCTGGATCCTTTTCAGCAAAATGGCAAACTTCCTGTATAGGACTACCCCAGACTCCTCACACAAGACCCATAGAAGCAGCAAAAGGAAGAAAAAATATTAGAACTCCTTGAAGCTTTCTGTGGGAAGTGGCTTTCTATATCATTGCTACAGTCTGCTGGAGATTAGGGATCACAGGTTCTGCCTCAATTAACTAGCATTAACTAGGAAGAATGGTGCACTGTGGACATTATAGAAACTAGGTGGCGTCTTTGTTTCTGGCCAGCCCCAGGGTTCTTAGCAATGATGCACTTCAATGGTACAGGAGAATGCTCTTTACAATTCTACTTTCATTTGGATACAAAGTACTCTGGCAACTTTCAGATATCAGTGTATGAGATAATGGCCATTGGTCTAGTTATAAAACACAGCTCATCTATTGTTGATGAATGGAATAGCCCATTAAGAATTGGCCCAGATTACATTCAGTGCAATGTTAAATAGGATTTACTAAGAAACAAGAAAGCTCATGAATTTGGTGTTATAACCAAATCATCCAGTACATTTAGTCATAAATCGGGCCATGCTTTTTTCAAAACGAAATTCACCCTTTTAGTTTCTTTTCAAAAATAAGGCTGGAAACTAAAAGGACTGAAAAAAATACAGGAGAATATTTTATAATTACAAGCGTTTAAGGTAAGAGAGTACAAGGGATTGGTGACCATTGGCTTTCTAGATGGAGTTAATTTTACCCAAGTAATTAAAGTAGTTGATTTTTGACATATGTCTTGTCACTGGTCTTTTTTTATAAATTAGTATTTTAAAAATTTTTTCTTATGCTAGTCTGAGGATCCTTTAAGAAAAGCATACTGTAAAGTTTATACCGTATCAAGGTCAATTGCTTCTAAGGTCCCAATGCTAAAAATTCATTTTTTAACATACAAAATTGCTCATCACACTACCTACACAACATGGGGACCTGAGTTCAAAATCCTAGAATCTGCATAAGATAAGCTGAGCATGGTGGTAAATGCCTTTAATGTAACACTGGGTGTGGGGTCAGAAAGGTAAATTCTGGAGGCTCGCTGGCCAGTCAGACTAGTCCAAACAGTAAGTTCTAGGTTCAGTGAGAAACTGTGTCTCAAAAAAAATATGGTGGAGATGCAATTGAGAAAGATATCCTGACGTGAACCTGTGGTGCACTGCCAGCATGAACTTGTTGTGAACAAGCATATGCATACACCCACACACACCCACACACACACACACACACACACACACAGAGAGAGAGAGAGAGAGAGAGAGAGAGAGAGAGAGAGAGAGAGGGAAGAACTCCATGTTTTAATTGTTATTAAATCCATAATGACAAGACAAAAATAAAACACAGGTAAGTTTGTCTTGATATTTTATTTTCTAGGGCAAGGCACAGCTAATAGGTTGAGAAGAGATTGGCTCTTTCAACCATGTGAACAATAGCCCTTGATTCTACTCAGGTTGCCACACTTCCATTCAAATCCTATTCCAAAGTGAGGCTGGGTTGGGTAGGGGCAAAAAAATGAAGGAACAAAAACCAAGAGCAAAATTACAGTTGTACTTTAGTTCTCCTCTGTGATTCTCTTGAATCTTCCTTGTAATTTCAAGAAGGAGCAGGACAGGTTTGATTTCACTACTGGTTTTGCATTATATCCATATAAATTAAATCACTCACAGCTTCACCATTTGTCTCTTTTATTCTTGTGTGTGTGTGTGTGTGTTTGTGTGTGTGTGTGTGTGTGTTGTGTTGTGTGTGTGTTGTATGTGAGTATGTGGTGTGTGTGTGTGTATGTGGTGTGTGTATGTATGTATATATTTGTATGTGAATGTGTGTATGCATGTGTGTATGTATGTATGAGTGTGTTGTGTGAGTGTTTGTGGTACTTGTCCATCTGTCTGTGTTTCTCCCTGCTCCTTGTTTCCTTTTCCTGTTGTTTCTCATTCTCTCCTGTCATCACACCTTATGTCCTACTTTCTTTGGTTCCCATGTTCTTCCTATCCTGAGGTCTCTATGCCTCCTTTACAATCTTTGTATTAGTTACTTTTGTAGCATTGTCATAAACCACTATGACGAAGGAAAGTTATAGAGAAAAGTGTTGTTTGAGCTTACACTGTCTAAGCAGAGGGTTAGAGTCTATGATGGTGGAGTGAAGGCATGGAGGCCCCGGGGAGGAAGCTGATAACTCATGTCTTGAACCACAAGCCCAAAATCGTCCCCAATGACATACTTTCTTCAACAAGGTCACAACCCCTAAGTCTCTCCACTTACTGGGGACCAAGTATTCACAATGCAGAGCCTATGGGCAATATTCTCTTTTAAATCTCCACTAGCCATTCTATTATTTCTTTCTGCCTTCTGATAGTAAGTACTTCTGTGTATCTCAGAGAGCAGACAACAGTCTAATAAAGTGATGCATATGGTGGGTCTTCTTTACATTTTCCTTACATGTGTATGCATAGCTTTTCCTCTTTAGAGGGCTTGACACTGTTAGGGGTTCAGTTGGAAAACTTACTGTAGCAAGTCAGAACTGTCAAATTTTAGTCCATCTCTCTCACCAACTGGTAGGATGTGAGGAAGACTAGAATTTGGTTTCTTTGAGAACAAGTCAATGACTTTTGTCAGCAGGCTCTGAAGCCCTCCCAGCAGCTGCTTTTCATTCTTTCTAGATCTCAGAACTAGAACACTGGTGAAAGTTGTTTCTCCTACTTTCTTTTCACATGATCGTATAATTCTCCAGTGCACTGATGCTGGGAGATTGATTGTCTGTGCCTAATGACTGGACAGAGATGAACTTGCTCTGTCTCTGCCACTGGTTTCATTCTATTATTACCAGAGGACTAAATGTGGTGCTCTGTGTTTTCAAAGCCAACATGATGACTGTGTGTGTGTGTGTCTGTGTCTGTGTGTGTGTGCGTGCATGCACATCTGCATGTTTATTTGTGTCATTGTCAGTGTGTGTGCATGTGTGTGCCTGAGACAGGGCCTCTAGTATTTCAGGCTGATTTCACACTCAATATGTATCTGTATCTGTCCTTGAATTCCTGATCCTGCTACCTCCACCTTTTGAATGTTTGTATTATAGGTGCATGATACCATGTCCAACAAAATAATAGCTCCAAAAAGCCTTTTGTAAATGATGTCCCTCAGGGAAAATTACCTGGTGCCTGTGCCAAGATTAGGTTTAATTTTGGAAGTAGGATTTAGCTGTATTCCTAATCTATTTGGTATATGGAATTCACCCAACACCAAGGGAACCTTTGTTCAGGCACTTTGGGAAATCAGTTTAAGGTATTTTGTAATCTTTAGTGCTTTCACATCATTCAGTTGGACAGCTTTCAGTGCTCCTGTTGCTAGGCTGGTATTGTCTAGAATCCTTGTCTCTATACCAGAGAGGACCTAGGCTGGTGTTGTCTAAAATACCTGTCTCTGTACCAGAAATGATCAAGGCTCTGGTAATTATGGCAATGTTTACTTCCTCCCATCAATATATCAGGTCTCTTTTCTGAAGTAATCACTATCATTACACTTCTTCAATGAATTGCATTCTATTATGTCCCCAGGCGTATCTGTTAAACTTCACTATGGTTTATTTATCTGTATGCTCTCAAATGGAGATAGTAAGGCAGGTTGGCAAGCCACCTTCAGTCAAATTAATGTGAGATTAGTGTGTTGTCACTGGAGATGGTTATGAACCTATTTATCCTGCTTTGGTAAAATGGGGCATGCACTGATTAAATGATAGCAATAATACTTTCATTGATGTTAATGAAAAATTTGGCTAGATGTTATATATATATATATATATATATATATATATACCTTTGAAAAACAATAATGAAGTTTATTTTCTTAATACTTTACCCTTGATTGTCATTTCACTGAAACGAGATGTAGTTTTATCTGTTCTTACATGAAACTAAAGTCCTATGATCTATCACTGTAATATTTTATGCATACCTGGAGTGTGAGTCATGAGAGCTGCAAATAAAAATCCCAGTTTTGAGCTCCTACTCTCTGAATCTGTGTTTTCAATGAAATTTATAAATTTCACAAACATTTAATATGTCATTTGGTTTATCGGTATTAAGCTTCATGACATGCAACAAAGGTTTGTGACTCATCCTAACACGTACAACACGTGAGTAAATTTAGTTGTGGTTACCAAAATGAAGCTGCCAAAACAAAGTACAAGTGCTGCAGGATAGTATTTCTATAATACATTTTATTAGCAGCTTGATCCATAAGAATTCTCATATTCTTAATCTTACAGTATGGTCAAATTTCAACAGCTGGAAGGGAAAACTTCCATTCATTTACCAGATGATATATCCCAAATGCCCCCTTTAATATTTTATAGATAGACTTGATTCAAGGGAGATTGTTATGTGACTATACACTGATGTCCTAGACTTATTTACTTGGCCAATTACATTATATAGTCAGAGATAACTATTTTATTATTCTTAGAGGCAGAAGTAAAGAAAAATGAGACAGTCAACATAAATGTTTAAAGAAATTTGATCTCTGATTAGCAAAGATGTGGAGAGTAATTATCATAGACTTCCTTTCAGGTATTTGTAGAGCCAAGGGCCCATTGCATGTATCATCTTTTTTTTTTTTTTTTTTTTTTTTTTTTCCGACATGTAGCTGTATCTCAGAGCCCAAGTTCCATGCCACGAGAGTATCATTTAGCTGGAGGTGGTCTCCATCCTTTATGTAAGTTCCTTAATAGATAACTCTGTGGGGATGTCTTCTTCTAAGAGGAGATGGTATGTTTGGATTTGGCTTTTAAGTGTGTGATCCATTTTCACGCATTTTCTATGCAGTAGAAAGTGGGGTCTTCATCTCTTTGCATGTGCTCGCTGCTTGTTTCATCACTATTTGTTGAATAGACTATTCTTGTTCCATTGAATAATCTTCATTCTCTTATACAAAATCAGATAACCATAAATGTGCTTTTATTTCTTCACTTCTAATTGTAGTCTATTGATCTGTTTAACCTCATGCCAGTAACATACTGCCTTGATTATCAATGCTGTAGAGTAAGTTTTGAAATTGAAAAGCGTGACTCCTACTTTGTTCTAATATTTTAAAGTCAGTGCTGATTAGTCTAGGTTTCAAAATTTCACATGAATTTATGAAGTATTATGTTTTTTGTAAAGAAATAAGCTTAGATTTTAAGAGTTGCTCTAGTCTGCATATTACTTTGATGATAATTTTCATCTTAGCAATATTAACCCTCCCAATCTATGATCATAAATATTGAGCTTTATTTAATTTCTCACAATTTGAATTCTCTTTACTTTTCTCTCAACAATATTTTATAGTTTTAAAGTAGATATTTGTTATCCTTTTGTATCCCATGTGTTTTATATTTTTAATGCCATTGTGTATAAAATTGTTTTCTTCATTTATTGTTATTTTATACTATATCCAATAGATGAAAACCTGCCATGTTACCAACCTAAACTATATTCAGTGTCAACTTTTGAGAATGTAAGAATTCTAGATGGATCCATGGCCAAGGCTACTATACATTATTAACTATCCTACTTTGGAATACTCCCACTGACTGAAATGTCTGTGCTATCCTATCAAAGATACAAATGGTAGCGTCTCATTTTCACTATGTTTTCAGTTTCTTAGCATAAAATTTTAGGAACAAAAGAAACCTTAATTTAGGTAAAGTAGCTCCACTTGTAGATGAAGAAACCTCTCATCAGGTTGCTAAGTGAACACAACAGATTTTTGCCAAACTGAGACTCAGACTTTTTTCACTGCATATCTATCTAGCCTTGGTGTCACTGTTCAGCAGGGTTTACAGGTATCTCTGGAAGCTTTTGGGAAGCGCTCATTACTTTTATTGGATTTTTGAGGTGCTAGTGGTTAGCACCAACATAGGCTGTGTGTGAAACTATACTATAATGACTGCAAAGTAAACGTACTTTCGGAAAACAAACTCTCACTGGGCATTTTAAACGCCAGGAAGTCATGACTCAGCTATTCCCAAGTGAACTGAATTTGAAGTCAGAGCATTATTTCATCTAAAGCAACAAGCAAAGGCCTGTATTAGGCTGTGTCGGTGCATGGTGATGCTGTAATAAACCAATAATGTGGTTTGACAACGTTCTTCATTACCAAAATGCACCACGATGCATAAACATGATTCCTGCTGAAGATCTTCAGCACTTTAGTGGCCCAAAGAATAGTGATTCTGGAAACACAAAACCTCAGATATCTTTACTAGTTTTTAGGTAAAAATGAAAACATTCATCCCTATTTGCTACCAGCACAGAGTATATTAGAATTCTAGGGAGAGCATTTTGTAGCCCAGATACAGTTTTTGTTGTTGTTGTTGTTGTTTTGTTTTGTTTTGTTTTGCTTTGGTTTTTTTTGTTTTGTTTTTTCAAACAAAGTCCCTATAGGACTTTGGGCCATTGTAGTCCTGTTTTCTTTTCCCCCTGCATATGTCAAACTCCTTTGAAATTGTGCTCATGTTGCTGTATGTAGACAGTATAAAGAAAATGTATACGTAAATAAACAAAGAATATATACCTAAATAGGAGTGGAAAGGGGAGAGTGATGTTGGGGATTGAACTCAGGGCCTCAAATATGTTGGGCAACCACCCTCCCAGTGAACTACAAATGCTGGCAACGTTCTTTAGTGTAAAAGATATAGACAGCCAAAGTATGGTAATGGCACATTCCCTGTACTGAAGCAGGAGCCCACATTCTCAGGCTTTCTTTACCAGAGCCTTGCTACAGAAACTTTACCATTGTAAAGAGCTCAACCAATGGCCTCCAGAGTCCTTCCAAGTAGTGAAATTTACAACTGGAACTTCGGATATTTAATTTTCCAACAAGTTTCTGAGATTTTTCCTGAAGGATTTAATACTCTGAAATTAGGCCGGGCGTTGGTGGCGCACGCCTTTAATCCCAGCACTCGGGAGGCAGAGGCAGGCAGATCTCTGTGAGTTCAAGGTCAGACTGGTCTCCAGAGCGAGTGCCAGGATAGGCTCCAAAGCTACACAGAGAAACCCTGTCTCGAAAAACCAAAAAAACTCTGAAATTAGCCAATTATAAAACTCTGGATGATTGATCCACTAAATCAACTTTGTTTTCTTCTTACATCTTTATACAGTTCTAGTTTTCAAAGGAAAATTGGAGGAAATCTGGAGGCTGGAGTGAAACTCACTACTTTGCATTGTGAGCCTCAATTGTGACCTACTTACCCTACACCATGCTTACCAGGCATTCTGTTTTGTAAGATTCACCCACGATGCTCTACAACCCTAGAAGCCACCCTGATGAAGCCATGCTTGGCACATTTCACACCAAGAATTAGTGCCTTCCCAGTCAACTGCCTCTGACAGAGTAAGCATGGATTCTCTGATACTGACCTTCACTGGCTAGAGCTGATTTCTAGCCTACTGTGCATGGGTCTATTAAAGGGCAAGGAAGAGGCTCATGCTCTCTGACAAGTATTATTAGGAGACTAGAAACATGGTGCATGATTTGCATGAATAGTATTGTTCTAAATATTGAGAAAATACATACTGATTTTTTTTTCTTTTGGCCTCTGATTTTTGGTGTATCTAGACTTCACATTCCACCCAAGTATATTTACTATCCCTATCTTCCAGGTAGCTAAATATATTTCAAAGACCTAGAGTTGGAATCAAAACAGTTGGATTGTATTTTTAATTCAGTAAGGCTTGATTTAATAATGAACTCTAAGACTCAAAGTTGAGCATCTTCACATTAAAAACTTGAGAAAATAAATCAAATTATGTTTTAAGTATAGACTCTTAAATGCATAAAATATATTTAAAATTAGTTGTGGTAAATGGTTTTTTCACAAATAATGTATATAAATAAAATGTATTGAAAGCTCAGTGTAGAAACACATGTGTAGACACACACTTTGTCTATTTATATAAATTATGGAGAGATGATGGCAGAGTGAGTGTAGTTCATAGAAAGAAAATGCATTTCTCATGGAAATGATTAGGAATCGGCACCTCCTGATTCTCAGTCTTCTTACAGAGCCGTGGAAACGTGTCTTAGTTCAATGTGAAGTTTTCCAGTTCAGTGTTTTCTGTGTATGTTAGCTTGATTAAATTGGGGTGTTGTAACTAAAAGCAGCATGATATAGTGTTGTGTTTTTCCTACCACATGTATAAATTTTCTATGAGACTTTATTATTTGAAAAATGAAATTAAGCCAGGCATGGTGGTCCCAAGTTTTGATCCCAGCCCTCACAGGAAGAGGAGACAGGAGCATCAGGCTTTGAAGGTCATTCTGGGCTAGTTTGAGACCAGCCTGAGCTAGCTGGTGAGTGAGTCATCATTGTCTCAAGTGCCGACCCTTCCTCCCCACAAAAAGTATGAAGCAAAAAATAAAAATAAATAAAAAATAAAAAATGGGCGCAGAGCAAAATTGATGCAACTTTTAAGCCTCCTTGGACAGTGTAATTGAATAAAGCTTATGAAAAAGGAAATTAATCTGAAGGGCCATTTCCATGGCTTGAAAGAACTGTTGGTGTCAAAGCTCCGTAAGGATGATGATGGTGGCATCTGACTGAATTGATTCCACTGTACAGATGCCATGGGATTTGATATTTGCATGGTTCGCCTATACTCAGTGCAGAATATGTGTGCCTTTAAAGCAGACCCCATTATTATGGATAAAAATATACATATCAGAGAATATTTAGCTGTCTGCTGGAATTTTCCAAGGAAACTTTGATGGGATAATTAATCATGTTTTTTTTTTAAGATTGAAAAAATAATAGTAAAACAGATACAGAAAAATTGGAAAACTAAGTAGTCATTGAAAACAATGCAAAATCATATTTTAGTGAACGTGAGTAGTTCCCAATATATCCTTATTATAAGTTTTCTCAGATAAATGTCATTGGAAAATGAAATTAAAATAGTTTTCTTCCATTTTATATTTTTCCCTTTCTGAGACATGTTTTCTGTTTTCTATTCTGCAGTTCTTAGTAACAAGCAAACAATGTTCATTTTAAGTGAGGGTCCATACAGTTTTTCTACAGTTATTGGGATCTGTGAAAACAAATCAGTATTGCTTACTGGAGGGTTATAATGCTGTTTAATATACATTTCTCCTTACAATTAAATTAGATATTTTTATTTTTTTAGAGGAGGGAAAACTCATAAAGGAAACAGCCTTGGAGATATAATATGCTGTAACATATTTAAATAATTAGACTTCTGTCTCATTGAAATGTATGTGCTGTAGGTCCAATAGTGATAAAACCAGGAATATTAGTATGATTAGAAAATTATATCTTGTCACAGCATAATTGACTGATTGATAGCTGAATGAAAACTAGCCATCTAATATCTGAAAATAAACGTGTGTTCCACAGTTACTTTGGGCAGAATTTCTCTATCTACCCGGGTACGGGATGAGCACCTGAAATGCTCACCCTCCAAGCGAGGTTGCATTGGTGTTCCTTCCCTTGGCTTGTGTCTGGTTTGCTTTCATTATAGTAGCGTCAGGACAAAGAGTAAGAGGATTTGAAGTGCTTAGTGTTCCCTTCCATATGTAATTGTTCTTTACGACTTGTCTGATGGGCACCCACTTACTAATTGACTGAGCAATTAGTGTTTGGGAATTCACCTTTCCTGAGTCCCCAGCATTAAATGTAAAGCTTCACAAACACAAGAGTTAATACTCTCTCACATGCTACTAGAGAATTTAATTGCCCAAACATTTAAATAATCATTAATTTTTAAGAAGCGTTTTGTCTTTCTTTTGCTTGTGTTTTTTTTTTTTTTTCTCTTCCATTCTCTGTCTTTATCGTTTGAAGAGCCCTGCTCACACTTCTTCAGCAACACCCAGACTAACACAGAAGGACCTGAGAAGCAAGACCACTGCAGGATTCCGTTTCAAAGCTGAACCAATATTCACCATTGACATATCCATTCATCTGTGCAGGGTCATTGGAAATCCTCTCTCTCCAGCCTTCCTTCCCTTCAGGGAGCAATGCTTAAAAGAACAAACCCCTGGTGTGAAGAGATAGGAGAATTCTCAGCACGGCCAATGGTGCCAGGAATTGAATTAAAGTTGTCCATTTTCAGATGGCTGTCTATTGGAGCTCCGGGCGCATGGAGGCAGTGTGCTTTCTGTTCATGCTTTGTTTACTTGAAATTTTATCTGCAGAGCTTCAATTTAATTTTTTTATGACAAAAGTTATATCATACCAAAAAAAAATATGCCAGGAGGGTAAAACCACTGAGATGTGTGTTGGTCTGTAGAGTTATAGAATCTTATTAAATTCCCAAGCTTGCTTGAGGAAAAATAAAAATTTTAAGGCTGTTTGTGTATGTGAAAGGAAAGACTGCTTCTCATCCTAGCAGTTAAGGGAAACCACGACAACAACAACAAAAGTTAAATAATTACTGAATTCACTCCTCCTCTGAGGAGCTTAAAAGTTGTCATTTAGTCTGCAAATTGTTGACATCTTCAGATCTGTTGTGGCATCGTTCTCATTTTGATATGACTGAACCTACAATTTTGTCGATCCTCACATGCATTATCTCTTCTAAGTGAGAGGCACTGTGGAGACATGAGTTGACATTAAATCTCAGATGCCGGAAGTCACAAGTGTGGACAGTTCTTCAGTTTGATTTTCTTTGCTATCAAAGGATATGCTACATGGCTTGATTTTTCAGACAATGTTAAAACTGTCATAATTAGATTGTGTGAGGAAAACAAAAAACAAAAAACAAAAAACAGGAATTGAACCTACCAGGGAGGTGAAGATTGTTAATATAGAGTCTCTTCCCAAATCACAGGGAGCAAATTTCCACAGTAGGTCATTTGGAACAGGCAGATAGCTACTGTTTCACTGAGTTTCTTTTAAATTGTTTCTATTTCATTTGAAAATGCTCTGCAGCACCTGGGAGCACTAGGACCTTAGTAAGCATTCATTCCTAACTGAATAAGTGATGCTTCATATTTGATGTTTTACTTATAACTAACAATTCTTTGTTTTGTTTAAAATTTTATTAAGTTTATTTATGTCATGTGTGTGGTGGCTCCACATGCCATACACATGGGAATGTCAGGAGACAACTTGTACGACTCAGTTCTCTCCTTCCAACCATGTGGGTCCCAGGTATTGAACTCAGGTCTTCAGTCTAGGAAGCAAGCTCCTTTACCCACTGGGCCATCATATTGCCCTTGTTTTTCTTTTCTTGATTATACTTATATTTTAGCATACTCTACATATAACTGTGTGTGTGTGTGTGTGTGTGTGTGTGTGTGTGTGTGTGTGTGTGTGTATAGACAGGGGTACATACCTGTTTTGTGTTTTCTTGGGCAAATTCCACTTAATGTTGCAAATTTATGTTCTTCTAATGTAAGTCTTTAAATACATCCCGAGGGTTCCATTTGAAAAGCTGGAAGATATATCCCACATGTAATGTCTACAGAAGCATTTCATTGTGAGGCAGCTTGGCCATACATCATATTATCACCTTTGGGAAGGAGGTAGATATGGTTTAAAAGAGAGGCAGTGTTATAGCACACATTTTAATCTAATTAGGTAACCATGCACGAAAAGGCAAATATACAATAAGAGTCAAGCTTGTACAAATGGTGAACTGGATTTTAAAGGAACCCAGAGCATATCTTGAGGGACCAACCACAATGATGAGAGTGCATCATCATTGCAGGGGAGAGAGTGCTGTACACTGGGCTTTCACATATTGTGGTACTCTTTAGACTTACAAAGAAACATGTATGACATCAATCTTGAACAAAAAAATGCAGGCAAAATAATACAAAAAACTATACCTGTATATCAATCTTTGTAGGTATGTATCACTATTTCCTTTATAAATTTTTTAGTTAGCTAAAGACAATTTCCCACAAAGATGTGTGTTGGTCTGTAGAGTTATAGCATCTTATTAAATTCCCAAGCTTGCTCAAGGAAAAATAAAAAATTTAAGGCTGTTTGTGTACGTGAAAGGAAAGACTTCTTCCCGTCCTAGCAGTACACCTCTGTGATCTGGACCTTTTAGAAGAAATGCCATATCTGGTTGTCCTCAATATAAAATAACCTGTCAGACTTACCATGGTGTAACTTTACATCTTAAATATCAGTCTGTGCCCTCTAACCATCAGGTATTCAACATCATTTAGACCATCCCCAGTATAAACTGTGTGAATGGAGTTTCACAAGTAGAATACAATGTGATTTAAACTAGCCATAGTTTAACATCATGTTTGTGCTTTTTGAACTTTAAACAAAATATGTTTATGTAGATTAAAAGTATTTGTAGTGTTCTTGTTACTTCCATGCAACAAGATGGGTTGTATAGTAACCTTAAAATGTTAAAGAGACCTGGTTTTTTTCTGCTTTGTGAAGACTACACCAACAAACATGTGCATTTGAAGTTATATATACAGACTTTGTGTACTAATAGAAAAATATCTGTTATTTTGATTTTTAATAGAAGAAATTATATAAGTAAACATCAACTTTGTGCTTCATGGAAATTCAGTTCTGTGGGTTTTCAGTAGTTTGACATTTTCTGCCTATTTTCTTTTTTCCATTCATTGAACATATAGTCTATGTACAATACACTGCACAGTGGATGCTGACAACACTAAAATGAAGAATACAGGCTTAGCCTAACACAGGAGCAACTTTGCCTTAGAAGAATAATAGCCACACTGGCTTCAAGAGTTCTTATTAGAAGTGTTACATACCCTATTCTCAATTTGTTTGTGCCCACTGGTAGCCACACTCCAGTCATTGAATTTTATGCAATACATTTATGCAATGTATTACTCATTTACTTATTTACTATTTAGCAATCCCATTTTCTTATAACAACTCTTCTTGTTAGGAATATATCATGGTGATATCATCGTTGTAGGTCCATGAGGTTTAATATACACATATGTGTACCCTAGAACAAGGGAAAAAGTTAAATGACCCCAAGAATACCAGAATTTTGGAATAAACTAAATAGTTGCAGCTTGACCACAGTATAATTAGCCTAAGAAAGAAAGGAGAGCATGGTGTGAGAAGAACAAAGCCAGGAGAAAAACAGTATATGGGGAAGAATAAGGTATGAGTAGTCCCATCCTTCAGAGAAAGTATAACATTGGGACATACAGTATGCTCTCAATAATGTCAGAAATATGAAGATCCCAAACAAACATTAAAATGTTAAAACAGTAAAGATTCACACGAACTATATAAGGTTACATGATATCATTGCTAAATATGATAGATATTAGCCACTTGTTCATATTTTTGTATTGGCCATATTATAAAATGATAAATTTGTAAATTAAAAACAAAGGAACCAGGTTTTTTCTTTCAAACCCCAAAATACTGACACATAAAAACATCCATGAGAACCTACATAATAAATTAAATGGGGAATCTGTGAGCCCTGTTGAACAGGCATAAAGCTGACCTACATTATAACATGTTGAAGTGGAGAGAATGGCTAGATGTTTCTGTAGAAGAGATGAATGAGAAGACTAGCCTAGCTTCCTGTGGGGCAGGAAGAGAAGATCTAGAAAGCCCAGTAGAGCCTTGTGATCCTTGGTTCTGTTGCTTGTCTTCCACGCCCCCCTTCAATGCAATAGGTTACTTGTTTTGCCACTCTAAAGTGATATTTGGGCCAGAGTGGAGACTTTGAGTTCACAGACAAGAGCCCCAGAAGCCAAGAGGTCTTCAAGAGCAGTGGATGTAGAATCTGAAGAGAATTGTGGTTAGGAATTGTAATTTTGAAGTCCCTATTCTAAAATGTCAGTCTGATACAAAGTCTAGCTGTGTCAAGGCAGAAAGTAGAGGTATCTGTGAGTTGGAAAGAAATCTAAATGACTGCCATGTGGTACAGTCCCTAAGCATGTACATGAACACAACCATGAGCATATGATCAGCATGGGAGCAGGTAAGATCAGGGACATTAGAGAGTCCAGTCTAACAGTTTCAGATCCTGGTTTCCAATGGTGGTTGCTGTGTGGCTTGGCTGATCACTCAGTCTTTCACTGTGTTTGTTTCTTTGTTTGTTTTAATTCAAAGCATGAGGATAATGATAGGGTGGTGAAGACCATAAGGTAATAAGTTTGTAAAGAACTTTAAGTAGTGTCTGGCCCATAGGAAGTATAGATATGCTAGCTAGTTGTGGTGGTTATTCTCTTTGTTATCCAACTATCCAGAGAATAATGATACAGTAACTCAAACTTCATGGAAAGTTTATTTTTAATAACAGTGCAATATTGGCAGGGCTAGGAAACATTATAAATCTTATAACCACATATTTGTAGAGTGAACATCAGAGGGTTTTATATTATGATTCTGAAATCCATGGTTGTCTCTGTCTTTGCCTCATTGTCTTTAGTTCTTCTGAAACATTAGAGAAGTATTAATAGTTTTTAAAAGAGTAACCAAATGCTGGTTTATCTTCTTAGTCATTTCACTTAATCCTCCACATAACTTTTCTAGGAAGCTATTTTCTTTGCATTTGATATAGGGATATGTATGACACATAAGGTTAATTTACCTAAGACCTTGCAAAAAGATATGGACTGTCTAGCATCCAAACCTGGGATACTTCACATATATGTCAAATTCAAACCCATTGTGATCAGACTGAAGAAAAAATGATATTTCAGCAGGACTGATAATTGTGAAGTAAAGACAGGTTTTTGAGACAAGATTTTTAAAGGTAATTCATCTTTCTTTGCTCCATAAAAATGGGAGTAGACCTCTCAGCCTAGATACATGGGGAGGGCCTAGGACCTACCCCAAATGATTTGACACATTTTGATGATCCCTCATGCTGGGGCTTCAAGCCTCCCTGAGGGGTGGATGGGGGTGGGATGGGGGATAGTGGGAGAAATGGGAGGGTAGGAGGGAGAGGGAACTAGCATTGGTATATAAAATAAGATTGTTTTTAATTTAAATAAAAATTAATTTAAAAGTAGAAGTAGACACACTGAAAATAAAAATGAACTTTTCCATTACGTTTTGGTAGTGAAAAGTAGAAGAACATTTTGAAACATTCTGAATAAACTTAAGTCCTTGTGCTAATTCCAGCCATGCTTTTTTGCATGCCATCTATTCTGTCATCATAGTGTTAATTCAATAGGCATTTGTAGCAGTTCTGTAGGTTTAGACTAGTGACTAATATTAGATAGGAAGTTGGTCTGCAAATGATTATTGGGGTGATTTGGGGGTAAATGTTACTAAAATGCATTTTTGGCCTCCCTATATATGTTATATCATTGAAAATTAGCAAAACCAAGATGTTACTCTCAAGTTTGGAGCCCAGTAAACTATCAATACTCTTCATTGCATCTATCCTTGTTGCAAACAAAAAGTTCTCCATGATATAATGGGTCAAATCATACATTCTATCAGAACTCTCTTAGCCTAATGAGAAGAACCTACAGGGCCATAGGATGTGCCCACTTGGAGCCAATGCTGCCCTTTCAAATCATGTTGTAGACACATGGGACTCCCTGCACAGATAACTCTGAGCCTTCTTCTATGTAGGGATCTTCTATGGTAAACCTTCCTAACATTGCAGTGTCCTCAGCATCACCCAGCTTCACATTAAGACAAAGAAGCTACTGAAGGAAAGAAACACAGAAATGGGGTTGATAGAATATTCGTCTACACCATGTGTTAAATCCTTTTGTGGTGAGGAAAAATAAAGTGGCATAAGTCAGCCTCTCCCACACAGAGAACCCAGCTTCCTTTGTGTTCCTCGGGTTGTCATTGTTATTCTTGAGGCAATATTTTTGCTAAGTGTCTGATGTTTAGAATACTTCAGAATAATTCAGAAGGCATCACCTTAAAATGCCTTCAATATGTAGACAATGACATCTTAAGGCAGTAGTCATTTCTTTCCATTCATCATCATGTCATGTATTTCCTAAAAAGCTATGGGAGAATTGAAAGGTGAATGTCTTATTAAGTATTTTAGTAGTCACTGCTACTTACCACACTTCTTTGGTACAATCTTTTCTAAAGTTTAAGAATCCCCTGGCTAGGAAGGCCCATTCTTTTTCTAGCATTGTTCTTTCTTGTCATTCAGAGGAAAAGCATCATTCCCAACTATAACCTCTGTTAGTGGTGATGGATTTTCCTTGATGTCTACACATTCTCTTTCACCTTTGCCCTTCCCATGTCCAGGTTCCGCACTTGCCTGTAATTGGGGTTATAACCAACAGACTGTGTGAAAAAGCATGAGTCTACCAGCAAGCCCCAAAATACAAAGGAAATGATAACTGCCTCTTAAACATGTTTGAGGGAAGATATAAAGGAATCTAAAAGGCTACTGCATATGCCCTAAGCACCTTGCAGCACACTATTTTCCCTCGGTATTTTCCTGAAATGTGAACCCTCCATTCCCTCTCTGTCTTCTTGAGGACACTGCATCATCTATTATCCTTCATGCCCCATCCATACAGTTTTGTGCCTTTTGCTTAGCCCCTTGTTTTTCCTTTCTGTAGCCTAGAACCTGTGTTCACAGTGTTCCTAAGGCTAGATGGTAAATGTGCTCAGTTTTGTTGACATCAACCTCGCCACTCTATCTGTAGCTACAAAACAAACAGAAATACACAACCAAATGGGTGTGGCTGGGTTTCACTGGAAGCATTCAAAGACGATGCCTGTCTGTGTACCACTTAATGCTGTCACTGAGGGTAATTAGAAGATTTACACATATCCATGAAACAAAGTCCTTGATTTACTCTTCTCTAAGCACCGCATAAACAACTACTTTTCTTTCTTACTGTATATTTGAGGAAAACTCTTCCAGTTTGTTTCTCACTTTTTCAGAACTCATCTCTCCCATAATCAAATCACAATTACTTCTGAGCACTCTAGTGCTCTTCCATTCCCACCTATCAACCTAGCTTCCTTAGTTCCTATGTTCTGTGGCTGTAAATATTGTTGCTCATTGTCTTTTGAAGCACCATAATCTACCCTTCTGTACTTTACCCCCCCTTTCTTGAGTACATTCTGGTCTCCATTGCCGGCTCCTTAAATGTGGGTTTAACTCAAGGATTCTCTTCTCCATCTCTTCTACACCCCTTTTCTCTGTTGTCAATCCCATTACTTAGATCCCTATGGTATATTCTGTCATATATAAAATGGTACCAACCCCTCACTATGATTAAATGTAACATTCTTCCCAATTCCTCCAGTTACTGTTTAACAGATGTCTCACAATTATTTTTGTCTTAACAACAATGTTCATAGAATATTCTCCTTCTTTGCGGTTACTACACCAGCCTTAATTGTTAGCTTATCTTTGGGACAGAATCTCTAAAACTTTCCATCACTATCTCCCTTCTTTTTGTTAAAATGTAAGACCTGCTTCCATTTTTCTAATATCTGATTCCTGTACATTTATTGTTCATAAATTACTAAAGAACAGAGGGGACTACACTTTATGTTGGCAATCTTATGGAGTCTGGATATTTAACTCCTTTGTCATCTAATGTCAAGCTTCCTGTCGGTCCCTACTCCACCACAGGCATAGATGCCCATTCCCATACTGTCTTTAAATTATTATCAGGCTACTCCAATGCCTGAAAGTGCCAGGAACATTTGGTGTCATTTGTGATCTTGAAGGATTTTTCTCAAGCAGGAACCCTGTCTCTTTGTATCCTAGTAGATAATTTTTTTCAGCTTTGAAGATATGCCTTACTTACTATCAGGTGCTCCTTACAGGCATAAGGTTTATAACTGCCTTTTGTTTGCTCACTGCTCAGAAGGTAGTCCATAAGTTCCAGCAGTGTACCTAACTATACTTCCTAGCATTCAGAACAGAAGAATTCTCTTGTACTAAGATTTATAGACCAGGGATGGTTATTATCACATTTTAAACAGGTTAGCTAATTGATACTGTGACCTTCTGTCTCTGTCTCTGAGCCTCTGTCTTTCTCTGTGTCTGTCTCTCTGTCTCATTCTCTCTCTCAATATCTCTCTCTCTCTCTCTCTCTCTCTCTCTCTCTCTCTCTCTCTCTCTCTCTCTCTCTCCCCGTGTGTGTGTGTGTGTGTGTGGTGTGTGTGTGTGTGTGTGTGTGTGTGTGTGTGTGTGTGTGGTGTGTGTGTGTGTGTTGCTACAACATTCTTGTAAAGGTGATAACATTCACGCATTGGTTCTCTGCTTCTACTGTGAAGGACTGGGGTATTGAACTCAGGTCCTCTTGGTTTTTAGCAAGTCCCTTTACATGCTGAGCCATTTGACTGGCCCTAGCACAATATTTTTTCTTTTCTTTTCTTTTTTTTGTTTTTTGTTTTTTGTTTTGTTTTGTTTTTCAAGGCGGTTTCTCTGTGTAGCTTTGGTGCCTATCCTGGCACTTGCTCTGGAGACCAGGCTGGCCTCAAACTCACAGCGATCCACCTGCCTCTGCCTCCCGAGTGCTGGGATTAAAGGCGTGTGCCACCAATGCCCAGCTACAATATTTTTTCTAATAATAGTTTATGTCCTGACAATTCAGAGGCTCCAAGATGTTGTTTCTCAGTGCTAAAATTTTTGAGGTTTTCAATGTTTTCTCTGTTAGCTATTTCCTCATAACTGAAAAACTATGTGAAAATTATAAGGGACAAAGGAGAGAAGATAAGATGTTTACTAGCTACCATGTCATGTCTAACAAGGAGGATAAAATTAAGCCTGAGATTATTTAGATTTATGACCTAAAGGGAAGAGACTGGATTCTCAGATTGCATTTGTGGCTGTCTATTTGCTTGTCTGTCTCATGCATGTATATATATATGTATATATATATATATATATATATATATATATATACATATATATATACATATATATGTGTATATATATATGGAAGAATATTTGCTGTTAGCTTTATTTAACACAGGGATGTGGGAAGTGGTGAAATTGAATAGTGAACAAGATTGGTAAGGCCAATAGTAGGCATTCTTGATCCTTGAAATCCTTGCAGAGTTATAATCCCTAATCCTTGTTGAAAATAGCTATGTATATGATTTTCCTTATCTTCAAACTGTTATCAGGCCATACAACAAAAGACTAAAGCATAAAACCATTGTTGTTAGAAGAGTTATAAGTATCTCTTTACTACCTCCATCCTATTATGCATAATTGACTTACATGTGGACTAGGTGTATTTGTGTGTCACGTGTTCTCAGTGTTAGTCTTTATGTGTGTAGTTGTCTTCCCTAGCTGAGTTCCAAAACTTCAAAATTAAGACCAACACATTTTATACCAGTTTTTCATAACCCTGTGTAGAATCTAATGAAGTATATATTACTTAGTTATTCTATCTCTAATCAAAATTCATAATTAAAGCTAAACCTTTATCATTATGGGAAATTATTTTTAGAACTCACCAAAAGAATGATCCTTATTCCCACTGTTACTATTGTTGTATTACTTTTTTGACATCTGAAAGACTCTTAGATGTGGTAATAAAAAGCTACTATTTGGGAACAAGGGTGTCGCTCAGCATGCCCAAGGCCCTAGGTTCTATCTTCAGTAAAACAACAAAAAAAAAGCCAATGTACAAAGCATGTATTACTTTTCAAAAAACATTCATAAATGAGTCATGAATGAAGTTATTCAAGGTTATCAGAAGGTACTTCAAAGGCACTAAAGGGATCCTGTTCTTAGTTTTTGTCTGTTTTTTAACTCTAGCTGTGAATCATTTAAGGAAGCAAGATGGGTTTTCCAGCAGTTTTATACTGCTGGTTTATGCTTTTGTGATTGTGAATATGAATTCAGTCAAGACTTAAAGAAACAGGAAGATATTTTTTTTTCTGGAAGGCATATGACTTCACAAGGCATTGAGATATATCTTGTCCCCACTTTGTAATGCAAAGGGTACATTCCACAAAATCAGATGAAACGGGTCATTAATTTAAGCCTTAATTCTCATGCTCTTATCAATTCAGAATGCCAAATCTGTTATGGAAGTTGATTTTCTCCAGTTAGGACTAACAGATCATGAGATTGGGAGAAAGGGAGAGAGCAAGATTGCCTGAGAGAGGAATGCTCCTGGACATACTCTCATGAATGGATGTATACTGCTGTTGGATCTACTTTCTTGCTTGATATCTTTATGAATATTTATAGCTTCAGGATATCCACAATTCTGTTTCAAACTTTCACTGAGTCATCTATTGGGCAGTTGTTAGTAAGCAAAAGACATTTTATGTGAACATAAACATGAGAGGTTTGTTTACTGAATGTACATTGAAAACCTTCTTTTATATCTTATTAACATGTTTTTAAGAAAACTTCAACTTCTTCCCCATATGTAATTGTAATACATAGCACTATAATTTGGGATGTGCTCTACTCATAGAATAAACAGCATAGTATCTATTGTCATATACATATTTTAGCATATGCATCACTGTATATGGAAATTACTCCTCTCCCTAGAGGTGGGTAACACCATCTCCCCCTCCTCAAAAGAAGCCAAGCTAAATCTCATGACCACCCTTGGTGTATATAAATAATAAATATCCATTACAGTCCTTTAATATTAACAGCCTAGTTAGTACTGCAGCAAATCGGAAAGAAATCAAGGAGTAAAATGTGTTAACATTTTAAAAGAGAATACGACCAAAAGTATAATATCTAATAAAATAATATGCTGTTTATTTCTGTTAGCACAAAACTTGACATTTCTTCATATACTCCTTTCAAAACATCATTTTCTGTATTTTACCTTGTTGGAAGTGACATTTTCCTCATAATTATCAAAACATATTTGTATCTAGGCTAACTTTTTGTGATTTGTCATAATCAAGTGATAGGAAGGTATTTTTATAAGATACGAGATGCTGATGAGGAAAGACTTGATGGCTAGTACCAATTATCAGTTATAAAATCCTAGGTTATCATTTGTTAGCAAACCCCCAGTAGAAAACCTTTCACCAGGTTGGTACCAGCCTAAAATTTACTGTACAATGAATATAATTCAATGCTAATAGAAGATGACAGTAATTTCACATATATTTAAAGTAGAAAAAAATAAGATTGTTGCAATAAATCTAACATCACAAGCAACCAATTCAGGGAACTTAATTATGACACTACTAAATGTGAAAATCTATTCAGTGCTAGGAACGCTTTTCACATTACATTCACGCTAAAGATTGGCTGCTAAGAGCTCATTACTGGTATTTTTCTAAAGAGTGGTTTATTAAACACAGTTACCTAATAAGCATCTTTGGTGGTGCAAATTGCTGAAAACAGTAATGAGCCTGATTAGACTTCATTTCAATTACGACAGCTTGTCTAAGAAAAAATACTCCATATGTGTGTGTGTGTGGTGTGTGTGGCGTGGTGTGTGTGTGTGTGTGTGTGTGTGTGTGTGTGTGTGTGTGTGTGTGTGTGATCCCAATGCTTTAGAATCTAGGTTCAAGACATTGTAGGTTTAAAAAGGGAAAGCCTCCTCAGTGTTTCTTTTCCAAAGCTTACTAATGAAGGGAGAATTGTCTGAGTCATCATCTAATTTACAAACTGGAAAACTGGAGAGACAAAATGGAGTCACAATCATGTTTGCTTAAAAACAGGAAAGGCTTGGCTGGCTAATGTATCTAAATAAGGTCCTCTCTAGGTCTCTTTCCTTCACCTGCCACCTCCTCCTGTTTTCTTGGGAATAGAAAAAAGATAAAGAGAGTGGAAACTTATAAACCAGATTCACCCTGCTTGTTTTGTGGAGGTTATTCCCTCCAGATTCAAAGACTCACCTCTCAATTGTGTTTTTATCCATGGACTAACTATTTAAAATCATAGCACAATTTATCAGTTCAATTTTTAATTGTACTGTAAATATATGGAGAGAAGATATGAATGTCTTATGAATGTCCACCAATATTTCAGAAAGTATGTATGAACACTTTAGAGCAACCAAACTTTGTTTTTTAATTTTAAAAAAATGTGTTATTGAGCTGCATTTTATAGCTAACCTCTTATTAAGTCATGCCTGGAATTTTACTACTCAAATTGAAAAAAAAAAGGAACTTAATGTAAAAAGCCTTTAAGTGATTAGGCTGTCATTGTGTCATTGTTGTCATCTGGATTCGCCAGTAACATTTTAATGCTTCTGGGATCTATGACAAGGGATGTAAGCCACTACTTCATGATATACTTTAAGAGATTCTTTAAAAGTATAATATAATTTGACATTGAACTGTATAAAATAATTTCTGTGGCAAAATATCAAAATAATGCCTAGACGTAGAAGCATTAAATAAAAAGAAGTGACGATAAAACACTTATCTGAAAAATCTTCACAAGTTAGATAAGTAGTCAGATGATAGTCATGGATTAAACATAAAATGTAAGTGGAATTATCATCCTCTCACAGTCATTCTGATGCTTTCTTGAAAGATTTATTTAAAAAGATAGCACTCCAGGTATACCAGTTCAGGGATCAGAAAGATGCCAAAGAACCTATGATTCTTCATGAAGACTATGGACTGTCTGCAAAAAGAATATATTATGTAGAAAACACAAAAATAAGTCTAATTAACAAGTGTATCCTATTTCTGTGGCTTTGTTGCTTTTCTTGCTTTTTTGCTCTCCAGGATCCCAGACTCAACCTCCTGAGTCTTGGGATTATGTGCACATGCTACCACGCCCACCTTGCCCAATTATGTGTGTTAATGCTTGGCTTTCTTTTGTGTAAACTCAGTTGTTTCCCAAACTAAGAACTCAATTAAAGATATGAATATTCATAATATATTTTGAGATGATAAATAAGATTGAGTTTTATAAATGTTTCCCTTCTTGAGGCTTTTGACCTTGATTAACTCACAAGTAATAAATGTCTAGATTAAAATAATAAGCAATGCTTACTCTGATTTTAAAAAACTGATGTGCACAATACATGCTAGTTAATAAATATATGATATGTTTTATGAGGATGAGGGTAAAGCTCTGTCACGGAACATGTGTTTAGCATGTACTGTACAAGGTTCTGGGATCTTTCCCCAGTATCTAACCCAAAGAGCACTTGCCCTCACAAGTCTGTCTGTGTTTTGGGGTCAGAAATAATCAATTGTAAGTTCACTAAGTCATAGGTCACATTCAGGATAAAAGCAATTATTAAAATCTGTTTTCATTTCTATCTTTCTTTCCTCCAGTTTCACTTTGCTTTTACACACACACACACACACACACACACACACACACACACACACACTGAGAAAGAGACACACAGAATGAAAGAGAGGAGAGAAAGAGAGAGAGAGAGAGAGAGAGAGAGAGAGAGAGAGAGAGAGAGAGAGAGAGAGAGAGAGATCTGGAAGCTTATATGTGTCAACTTATAGTTTTGTGTAGATGCAAAGGCTTTTCTGTTGCTTTGGAAATCTGTGTGAATTAGATAACATCATTTTAAAAAGAAATAGCTGGGTTTGGGGTGATTGCCTGTCTTTTCCTTTTAACACAACGAAATACAGCTGACACCAATTTTAAAAAGTAGTTCCAATACTGTCTTGATGTAAGTGTGTATGAAAAGGTATGGGTGTGCTGCACCCATGTGCATGCAATTGCCGGTGTGTGCACATGTGGAGGCCAGAGGTTGACTTTGTGTATCTTGCTCTATGTCCCTCCTCCTCTTAGCAGTTTCCCATAGCTTAACTATTGGGCATTTACTTCCCCTAGGATAAGAAACGCCACTTGCTTTGAAGGCACTTCACCCTCTTCCGTTACTGTCTCATTGTGCAGCATTCCATATCTTCAACGTTTAATAAGCCAATGGCAGAAATGGTTGGCCTTACATTCACGCTGCACTTTCGTTACCTGGAAGTCAGAGTACTCCAAAGACAGGCAGAGCGTCTGTGCAGTTCGCCACACTGAAATAGGGTAGTGTGCTAATCATATGAAGGTAATGGAACCCCAGTTCCTATAAAGAACCCTTGCCTTTAGAGCCTGGCATATACCAGTGTGTTCTAAACCACTTTATCATCATACGCCCTCTCATATGGAAAATAACAATAGTAAACCTACCAGAACTCATTTCATGTGTAGCTTTCGCTACTGCTTTCAGATCAAAGTTATTTTCTTCAGGCTGGATGAAATTATACACAGTGTCCCCAGAGTGAAGGACACTGAATTAATGCACTGTATCACCCAGCCCTCACTATAGAATTTTTTCAATGTCCAAGACACTATTCTTTACTACATTAAAAATTAATGTACAAATTGCCAAAGAAGGGGAAAATTGCATAAATAACCTAAACAAATTTTGTGTGTGTGGTTTCATGATTTCAACTCACCTAAAGTGTTTTTAAGGAAAGTAGTGAAAGCCTTTAGTTTAATACATAAATTCTGTTCTTACTCCTTTGTCTAATGAGAGAACTCCCAGCCTTAAATAAGCAGCTTTCTTGTTGTTCTATGAAAAGTTATCTCTCTAAATGGGAGATTCTGGAGGAATACAGAGAAGAATATGGATAGAAACCCCATCTTTTACAAAATCATGGTGTATTTGGAGATTCTAAATTTGCTGATTGACCCTTGCCATCTTGCTATCTTGGTCCTGAATGCAGTTCAGTTTAAATAATTATATTAGAGGATGGGGAGCTGGATGGGTGGTTAAGAGCACTCACTGCTCTTCCACAGGATCGAGGTTCAATTCCCAGCACCCACCTGGTGACTCACAACAGTCTATGACTCCAGTTCTAGGGATGTGACGTCACCTTATGCCTTCTCTGGGTATCAGGCACATGTGTGGTACACAGACATACAATCAGTCAAAACACTCACATGAGTAAAGTACATTTAAAATAAATAAATAGCCAGGCGTTGGTGGCTCACGCCTTTAATCCCAGCACTTGGGAGGCAGAGGCAGGCGGATCTCTGTGAATTCAAGGCCAGCCTGGACTCCAGAGCGAGTGCCAGGATAGGCTCCAAAGCTACACAGAAAAACCCTGTCTCGAAAAACCAAAATAAATAAATAAATAAATATAACTCAGTCAAGCATTTGACCTAGATGTTTCTAATAAAGGTTGCATGGGCAAGTAAATGTTTACAATTAGCTGTATGTGCACACAGTGGCTAGAATGAAATTAAGAACCTTGAATGAGGAAGGAAACAGTAAGATAATAACTCAATGTGGCATCAAGTCTGAATTATGTCACTGAAAGTACAAATGCACGTCGTATCGAAATATGTTTATTTTCCAAATCAGCAGTAATAACCTCAGACTCAGAAGAGTGGGAATTTGAATCACCAAAGTCCATTTTCAAAAGAAAGATTCAAACCCCTAAGAAATATATAATACTTTGAGTATCTGTATTGTTTGTACTAGGCTGGATGCCATGGATGTAGCATGGGGGTCTATGGTTGTGTTAACCCCATTTACTCCTTCATGCTACACCTCACCTGTTATTTACACACATAAGAGGATTGAATCTGCAGAACAAGGGGAGTGCTCTGTCATGACACAGAACATGCATATTCATTAACTCCAGCAGTCCCTATGGACATATGTGGTATGTCCTGATGATCTTTGTATGACAAACAGAACTGGAGGACGGGGAGATAGCCTTAATGGATTGAAAAACATACATGGGAAAGGAGAAGAGACAGCATGAGAAATGAGGGGCTGGAAAGTAACAACTTTAAAGGTTAACTACAAAGCACTGTTGTGACTGATTATAAATTGCCTAAAATCCAGAGGTAGCAGAAGCATGCAGCATTTTCCTTGATGTGTGGAAGCCAACCCTCTCACCTCCGGCTTTTTCTCATGCATGGGTCGATGGCAGCTGGCATTGACTGCTCAGAGTCTGAGTAGGAATCACTTTTGTATTCTCGATCATAAGTGGACACACGGTCATTTAACATTGTGAATTAATCTATTACTCTAGGATGTACAAAAAGTGTGGCCCTGGCTTATACTTTTAAAAAATATTATTAGGGACTTTATTATAATCCAGAAACATTTTTTTTAAACTGTCCTACACACACACACACACACACACACACCCTCAAAAGGTGTCAAATTTGTAGTTTTAAATTTCATGGATGTTGTGTGAGTGTTCAGTTATACAGTTTGATGTAAGTGCTGGAAATTTTAGGAAGTTGACTGGAATAAAAGACATGCTTATTTGAATTACAATCATGACTTCCTGAGCTGCTTTAAATCATACGGTGCATATCCTGACCATATACTGAATGCAAATTCTGAGGTCTCAAGACATCCTTCCTTGGTGTAATTTTCTTTGTAATAAGTGTCTGCCTCCAGTCTTGTACGTAGAGCCAATCTTTTACATTTTTAGTGTTTATTGTTATTTTGAGAAAGGCTCTTGCTATACAGTTCTGGCTGTGCTGGAACTCACTATGCAGACAAGGATGGTGCCAACTTGCAGTGATCCTCCTGTCTCCTCTGCCAGAGTTCCATATTAAAAATAATGACCAATTAGTCCCACACATAGTGAGTTTCATCCTTGGTTTGCAGTACTGGCAAATGGTCACTGTTTCATTTAGGCATGTCCTTATGGGTGAACATTTTCTTTCTCTAGCTAGAATTTACTGTGTTTTAGGGAATCTAATTCAAATCATAAGTATTCTACAAGTTAAATTTAAGGACAAGATATGTGCCATCCTAGTTCAAATTATTATGCCTCTAATGAACACAAGCGCTTAATAAACCCAAAATAATGACCTGTGAAACAAGCTCCGTCACCTCAATGTGATCTGTCTCTTTGGGGGTGTCTTAACCTCTTGAAAGTTGTCCTAAGGTTGATGTAGTTGACTATTAAATCTTGCTCTGCCCTGTGATGTCAGTGTCCATAGCATATTAAAGGGAAAATATTAAGAATGATGGAGGTGGACTTAGAGAAAATAGCAAGAAAAAGTATCTGAGAATCAAAGCAATGGGAAAGCTGAGTTTGTAATCCCAAATTAGGGTTCTTACCTAAGCCATTATCCATACTGCTGTGCTAACATTGAATCAAGACAAATATCATCAATTAATTTTCTGGTGCTCTGATTAACAGGGCAAGAATACGTTCTTATTAAAAAGTAGTATTTGAAATCCTCCCCATGTAGCTACATTTTTTAACAAAAGAAGAAAACAGTTTTGGAATAAGACTCTTTTGCTGCTTTTCAAGAAGTCCACTCTATTGAAAAGAAAACTATAGTGTTTGAAGGTCTGAAAGGGTGGTGATGTCACCCAGCCTTTGCAGTCTGTTACCTATGGGTGGCATGCTCAATCTGGAAACCATGACTAAGGAATGGGGTACTATGTCCAAGGAGGAAGCTGTTTACCAGATTTAGCATGCCACTGCTAGACAAAAGTGAAGTGTCCCATCTTTTCACTAGTCTTAAATGACAACTGTGGAGACAAAGTTGTTTCTTGTTTGTGTGTTGTTTAGTACTATGAAATTGGCTGTGAATTGAAGTCCTGTGCTGGCGAAACAAAACACAAGGTAGCAAACTGCTTGTTGCCCTGCCTGTGAGGCTGCATTTCTGCCAGAGGCCAAATTAGATTTATTCTGAGGACAGGATAGCCAGAAATATGGCCAATAGCCTTTAAAGGGACTCTCACATACAAGTACGGTGGAATTGGGATGTGTTTTAAGACCATTACAGTTTCAAATTTTGAGGTGTGAAAGTGATATATGGAGAAAAATTAGTTGACAGGATTAGTACATAGTATCTAACTCTTAACATGCAGATTAAAATCAGTCATTAGTTGTAAATCTTTTTGCCCTTTAAGTTGAAACAAAGAATAACATTAAAAATAAAGAAAATGGTATGAAAGCCATTGATTTCATTTTGAGACAGAGTCTCACTGCGTAGCTCAGGATAGACTGGAAGTGGTCGTTCTCTTGCTTCCACTTTCATGTACTGGGGTACAGACCTGCCCCTCTTCACACATCTAGGAGTTTGAATTTTGACTCCCTTTTTGATTAAGGAAATGGTTTCTATAACTTTCTTGGAACAACATTCACACTTGGAACAACATTCAATTTTCCTTCCAATGACTACTTGAATTAAAGGAAGGAAGGAAAGAAGGAAGGAAGGAAGGAAGGAAGGAAGGAAGAAGGAGAGAGGAAAAAAGAATAGAGGAAAGAAAGAGTGGAATAGTTTTACTTTTTTTCTGTCCCTCTATTTTGTGTTTAAAACACCTGTAGCATTTTCAAAAATAAAATAAAAAGAAAATGCTACAGGTGTGCGAACACACGTGCAAGCATGCATGCATGCCATGGTGTGTGTGGAAATAGAAGATGGCTTTGTGCAGTTGTTCAGTCAGGCTTTTCCTTCCACCTACACTTGGAATCAGAATTGAATTCAGGTCATTATGCATGCTGTAAGCTACTCTAGAGGCTGAGCCACTTTGCTGGCCCCAGAACATTTTTGCTACACAGAATAGTTTCCAAACCTACAGCGCACACAGTAAATGAAACACCAAACTGGATGGGAGACAATCTTGTGTGGACCGTGTCATTATAAAAACATAACAGTCTCCTCAAACAAGAGTCTATATTTCAGGAATTTGTAACATGAAATTAAGAGTAAACAAAGCAGAAATTCCCTTGATTTAGCTTCCTCATGGAGCCCCCAGGTTTTGCATATAGAAAAACTGTGTTTACTAAATACATTTAGGAACTTCTGTATAACATTCATACTATAAATGACTGATTTTTACTATGTGTTTGGTGGAACCAAATAGAGATAAAATTCACTGAGCTTTTCATCTACCCTTTCCAAACTTTTACATTGCGTTTTAAGTCCAGCAAACCTTAGGAGGTGTTTCGCAGATCAAAGGGGTTATGCTGGTCTCTTTGCTGCTCAAGATGAGTAGACAAAGGAAGAGACCCGGAGAAACTGACCAAGCATTTTACTATTCCTCACTCCCTTGAAGAAAGGCAAGGAGTAAATATTTCAAGGAGCCAGTGTCTGGAGCCCAGATCTTTGCAGAAGTGATCCTCTCTCTCTCTCTCTCTCTCTCTCTCTCTCTCTCTCTCTCTCTCTCTCTCTCTCTTCTATCTCTCTTCTCTCTCTTCATTCTCAGTGTCTGTCTCTGTCTGTCTCTGTCTGTCTCTCTCTCTCTCTCTCTCTCTCTCTCTCTCTCTCTCTCTCTCTCTCTCTCTCTCGGTTCTTTGCTGCTAAAGCTGTATTTGGGGCCAATGAATCTAATTCTCTGTACTTGAAATCTTCAAAGTTCTATAAAGTTCTATGTACCTGTGCTGCCATTTCCAATGTAAAAGAGGATGAATTTGCTGCATTAACAGACCATGGATGCTCTAAGCCCTTATAATTACTTTGCTCTCTTTATTCCAGCAGCTATTGCTTTCTGCAAAGAATCCTGATAAATATTGTATTAAGATTCTTAAGTATTTAAAAAAAATAATGAAAATTTCAGAGGTACAGTCACCCACAGAACATAATAGGCATGTTGTCATATGAGAACTGCTGCACAACTACCCAAGAGCAAGCCCACTACACCTGAAGTGTTTGCCTTGGATTCTTACCATTAGGAGTCCGAGGAAAGCTACAAGCGAAGTGGCCCTGAACAGGTAGAGGTGCCCCATGGGAACACAGTGAAAACATTACTTGCTAGAACTACAACTGTTAAATCCCACAAATAGAAAGGTGGGTTACTAAATATGTGCCTCCAGGTAATTTTTTAGGAATATATACTAAAAGTAGATTCTAGGAGACCTACCTGTTCATTTCTGACTCTCTCCCTTTCCTATATATTATTCTCTTCACTTTTGCTATTATGTTTTTTTTTTTCTTTTAATGTTAAAACTGGGCAGAACTTTGGACATTTTGGTTGTAGCTTCAAAACTAATTAAAGACCAAAATGAAAACTGTAAGGCAGCAACTGCCTAGGGACTGAATTCTAAAATGGTCAGTAGTGAGAAGAATGGCAAATGTCATACAAATTCCCACACTGTCATGTTAAAAACAGAGATGCTCTTTAGATGAACTGTGGATATGAACAGAACAAAGGCTGTGAGATTACACGATAGTATCTGCCCTCTATAGGTAACACTTCTGTTAAGTCATCAAGTTAATTTTCTATAACTTTGTTAATTATTTTGAAGCATAAATACATTTTCCTGTGAAACGTGTCAGCTATGGCAAGAAATTTCTCATATTTATAAAAATTGACAATTTTGGAGCAATTCTTCAATTATCTTTAGAGACTATGGGTGTTGTTTTCTTCTATTTTATGGAGGGGAAGAAGTTGTGTGAGACAAGGTATCCCTATGTAGCACAGGTTAGCCTCTAATTCATGAACTTCCCACTCCAACCTCCCAATTACTGGGTTTAGAGGTTTGGGCCAAGACACCTGACTTATTTTCTGATTTTTGTTTTTCTTGCACTATTCATAATGCTTCCAAACAACAGTGGGAGTTACCATTCTGGAGACAAGCTTCTAAAATATAAAATAGCCTCATTCCCGGAACTTTTTTCTTTCTATGTTCAATGGAAAAATCACATCAAAGCTGTTTTTAAAACTTGTCTCATTGCTTGAATACCAGGTTAGGTGGCAGGAGCCTTCTGCTCGCACAGGTGACAATAATGCAGTCAACCAGGGCAGGATGCCTTTGTTCAAAGAACATTTGGTGCCACATTTTCTTCTACTTTATCTCCACCAGTAAACAAGAATAATACCAAGAATGGATGTGGTGCCCCCTCCACACACTGCAAGATTTAAGGACTGGTGAATAGGCTCCTTTTGCTTCCAAGGCCCCCGCCAGGCTCCTGAACACTGACTTCTGTGGATCTCACCAATATGAGAATCTAGTTTGTGTTTAATGATTAACCTTATCTTTCAAATAGCTTCCATGATTCCAGAGCTCTCCTGGACAATGGGAACAATCCTGATTCCTCCAGATTAAGTAGAGCTCGGTCTTTCCTTTCTCAGGTCTGCTAAGGTTCTTGTTACTTAGCAAGCATCAATAGAGAAACTTTCCATTACCTCAATAAGCAGATCCAATCCAGTAAGCATTCCAATAAATTACTTTGATGGATAAGATCTTTGCTTAATTTCAGATGAAATAGAAATGTTTGGAAATTCAATTAGTTTTGCTACATTTAAACTGCACAGAAATACCCATTTTAAGTGGGCAATCCGTATTGTTCAAACTTCATGGACTTATCTCTTACAGCAATGGTAACATAACAAAATCATGTTTGCATTTTTATAAGTGATTAATTTATAGGGAAACTTTATTTAAAACCAAGACAGGCAGAGAGGCTCCACTCCCTTTTTCTTTTTAATTATTCTGTATTTAAAGCAGTTTCACCTTTATTAATGGTTATTTCTTTCTATCTTGGTTATTAACTAACTCCAACAAACTCATCTCAACTAACTGGAAAGAAACCAAATCCTTTCCTTTTGTGTTCTTGCATATACAGGTGTGTATGTGTACATGCCCAGGTATCCACTTGCCCACTCATGCATTGTACTAAATTCCATTGCCTGTGACTTCTAAATTATTTTTTGAGATACTTATTCATGCTTCTTCTTTGTCAATCTAATAAAATGCCTAGTTGTAACATGAGTGCTACCATTTTCACGACTCAATATTTTCAGTTTTTTTTTTTTTAAGGAAAAAAGATTCTAATAGAAATTACTTGGAAATAATCATGGGATTAATGAATCTGTAGGCCTTTTAGTTCTACACTGCAGTCACATTTATATTCTCTCCTTTCTGTAAAGCTTGGAATAAATCCCTTGACGCAAGAAGAATTTAGATACTGATTATTTGCGATTGGTTCCTGGTGATTTGCCCTTAATAATTTCCAGTTGAGTTTAATGAAAGTATGATTCCTGAAAAGCCACTTCATTAAAATTGCATCTTTTCCCCCTTTAAGTGTAGTTTCAGTCATTTCACCCATTTTGCGGTGTATTTTCTTCTCTTAAAAAGTAATGATTGAGAAAGCAGAAACAATTAGGAGAATCACTTTAGTCCTTCCTACAGCTCTCTCAGCCTTCCCCATTTCTCAGAATGGAAGGATAAAGGTGTGCTTCTTTGGGGTTCACAATACTATTTTCCAAATTGACGAGATTGTTTTAATGTATATATAGTCTTAAAAATGTATATGAAGATCTGAAGTAAAGTGAAGGATCTGTTGCATATACAAAAGAAGTAAGATCTTTAGTATTTTTTACTGAGCAGACACACACACACACACACACACACACACACACACAAAGGTTGATTAACTTGTGCAGCATTCAAACTTAATTTCACTGAGTTGGTGATTTGCAAATGAATATCTGCATGGATCCTTTTTAAAAATCCAAATGCAAATGAGTACAACTGCAGTAAACTATATTTGCAAATGAATCCTGTTGCTTTATTCATTTATTGTGTAATTACTGCAATCCTTCCCACCTTGTTTTCAGTATTTCTTAATCATTAAGTCGGAAGCATGACAGCAGTGCCAGCCCTGGCATGATTTTCTTTGACTAAAACCTTGTAAATTAACACAATTAGCACAGCATCCTCCTGCTAATTAACTTCCACTGTCTGGTGCAGTGGTTTTGCAAACAAGGAAGACAGAGTCAGAAGGGAATCAACATGCCATTCTGTTACCAAACTGTGTGCTCTGTTCAGTTTAGCTCGGCAAGTCAAAGCTGGCCATGTCAGAAGCCAGAGTCAGGCAATGAGGAGCTGAAGTGGCTGGGGGAGGAGAACAGAAGGGGATAGAAGCTGTCAACACTGCTTGGGGAATTCAGAAGGGAACCAATGCCACAGCTGCTTCATTTAGACCAGACCTTCTTCTTATCAAGGATTCTTTGCCAGAGGGCACAAGACAGTTTGCAAAATTCACTTTGGGTAATACAAAAGAGATTAAGGAGGGTACCTTAACACAGCTGTAGCAGAAAAGGAAGTGTTTGTTCCAAGTGAGCTGAGATTAGAGTTAAGATGAACAAGCACTGAAAAATAGAAGAATGGAGTTCCAGTACTCTTTGGTAACTAACCATATGAAACCCTCAAGGGTACATCTTAAATGAGTTGCTTTAGGCACTGCGACTTTTGTAGTATGTGAAGCAGGTAATTTCTAAGGTCTTTCAAAAGTTGTAAATTAAAATGACTGTCTGATTCTAATAGTTGAGTATTTTTTTTCTTAAGTCAGAAAATACTCATTTCAGGGTTACTACAGAGTCGATGGCTTCAGTTAGCAATCTGGCAGGTGATGGAATTACTCCTATGACCTCACTGCTAAATCGTATTCTTTCAGTTTCTGCTCACTATAGAAATGTAAGGTGTTAGAATCTGGATCCTCTGCTCTCATCATTCCTTCTTGTCCATTTTCTCTTTCTCCTTTTCTCGTATACATGTTTCTTCCCTCCCCTCTTGGTACCTCGAAGTCTATAAGGGGAGGAGGCTTATCAGAGGAGGAGGGAGAACAACACGAGAAGCCCCACAGACAAGTGATGCTTGTTTTTTTTCAGACTCAACAACAGAACTGAGAGGCAGAAAGGAGCCAGTTGTAATTCATACCGAGTTGTAGGCTTTGTGCGATGAAAGCGCTGGAGCGCTGCCTGGGAGATTGCTTTGCTGCACTCCACGAAGCAGATTTGAAACTGTCGTGGACCACTTTAGATGAGAGTTGGATTATGGAATGACCTGCTATGTCTGTGTCATATTGTTCTGTGCAGGGAGCATTATACTGTGCTAACTAGGTGTTCAGTACCAAATAAGAGAGGTATCCCAGATGCGGTCTGTCAGCTGTGTCTCATTTTTATATTGTTAAAATATAAAACAGAAACTGATGGGGAGAACCAAATAACTAGGTGGCATACATGTTAGCAGTATTGCATGCCAGATATTAAAATGTATGTGTGTGTTATCGAAAGCAATCATGATTGAATTCTAATTTGACAGTACTGTGTGTGTAAGTATACATTAAATGTGTGTGTGGTTAACAAGTAGCTTGATGGGATTGACAACAGGAAGTCTTGCATATAAATATAATATATATATATATATATATATATATATATATGAATTTGATTTTCTACAGTTTTCTTTTACATTGGATTTATCTTTTGTGGGGTTGATTTTTTTTCTCCATTTTGAAGAATTCATATTTTGAGATTCCGATAGATATTACAACCTGGGAAGATGCTCACCCATGTCAGTGTTATTAAGGGGAGACAATAGCTAACAGATGTAGTCAGGGTGGAAGCTTTAAGTGTTCTGATGAATGTCTAAATAAATTTACTTTCTTCCCCCTTCTCCCTATATGATTAGGCTTGAAGATGCAGTGGACGCCGGAGCATGCCCAGTGGCCAGAACAGCACTTTGACATCACCTCAACCACTCGGTCTCCTGCCCACAAAGTTGAAGCCTACAGAGGTCATTTGCAGCGCACCTACCAGTACGCCTGGGCAAATGATGACATATCTGCTTTGACTGCATCCAACCTTCTGAAAAAATATGCAGAGAAGTATTCTGGCATTTTGGAAGGTCCCGTAGACCGACCTGTACTCAGCAATTATTCAGACACACCATCAGGACTAGTGAACGGTCGGAAAAATGATAGCGAACCCTGGCAGCCTTCCTTGAATTCAGAAGCCGTTTATCCTATGAACTGCGTTCCAGATGTCATCACTGCCAGCAAAGCCGGTGTCAGTTCAGCCCTCCCTCCGGTAGATGTCTCTGCAAGTATAGGGAGCTCCCCTGGGGTGGCCAGCAACCTAACAGAACCAAGTTACTCTAGTAGTACCTGTGGAAGCCACACAGTACCTAGTCTTCATGCAGGGCTCCCATCTCAGGAATATGCTCCAGGATACAACGGATCATATTTGCATTCTACGTACAGTAGTCAGCCCACACCTGCACTTCCTTCGCCTCATCCATCCCCATTGCATAGCTCTGGGCTCCTGCAGCCACCGCCTCCTCCTCCTCCCCCTCCAGCCCTGGTCCCAGGCTACAATGGGACTTCCAATCTCTCCAGTTACAGCTATCCCTCTGCTAGCTATCCTCCTCAGACTGCCGTGGGGTCTGGGTACAGCCCTGGTGGAGCGCCCCCTCCTCCTTCAGCATACCTGCCTTCAGGAATTCCGGCTCCTACCCCTCTGCCCCCCACTACCGTTCCTGGCTACACCTACCAGGGTCATGGTTTGACACCCATCGCACCCTCTACTCTGGCCAACAGTTCGGCAAGTTCTCTCAAAAGGAAAGCTTTCTATATGGCAGGGCAAGGAGACATGGACTCCAGTTACGGAAATTACAGCTATGGCCAACAGAGATCGACACAGAGTCCTATGTACCGAATGCCCGACAACAGCATTTCAAACACGAATCGGGGGAACGGCTTTGACAGAAATGCTGAAACATCATCCTTAGCATTTAAGCCAACAAAGCAGCTGATGTCCTCTGAACAGCAACGGAAATTCAGCAGCCAGTCCAGTAGGGCTCTGACCCCTCCTTCCTACAGTACTGCTAAAAATTCATTGGGATCGAGATCCAGTGAATCCTTTGGGAAGTACACGTCGCCAGTCATGAGTGAGCATGGGGACGACCATAGGCAGCTCCTTGCTCATCCAATGCAAGGTCCGGGACTCCGTGCAGCTACCTCATCCAACCACTCTGTGGACGAGCAACTGAAGAACACTGACACGCACCTCATTGACCTAGTTACCAATGAGATCATCACCCAAGGACCTCCTGTGGACTGGAGTGACATAGCTGGTCTTGACCTGGTGAAGGCTGTCATTAAGGAGGAGGTTTTGTGGCCAGTGTTGAGGTCCGATGCGTTCAGTGGGCTGACGGCCTTACCTAGGAGCATCCTTCTATTTGGACCTCGAGGAACAGGCAAAACACTACTGGGCAGATGCATAGCTAGTCAGCTGGGGGCCACTTTTTTCAAAATTGCTGGTTCTGGACTAGTTGCAAAGTGGTTAGGAGAAGCGGAGAAAATTATCCATGCCTCTTTTCTTGTGGCCAGGTGTCGCCAGCCCTCGGTGATTTTTGTTAGTGACATTGACATGCTTCTCTCCTCCCAAGTGAGTGAGGAACACAGTCCAGTCAGTCGGATGAGAACCGAATTTCTGATGCAGCTGGACACTGTACTAACTTCGGCTGAGGACCAAATCGTAGTAATTTGTGCCACCAGTAAACCAGAAGAAATAGATGAATCTCTTCGGAGGTACTTCATGAAAAGACTTCTCATCCCACTTCCTGACAGCACAGGGAGGCACCAGATAATAGTACAACTGCTCTCACAGCACAATTACTGTCTCAATGACAAGGAGTTTGCACTGCTCGTCCAGCGTACAGAAGGCTTTTCTGGACTAGACGTGGCTCATTTGTGTCAGGAAGCAGCAGTGGGCCCTCTCCATGCTATGCCAGCCACAGACCTTTCAGCCATTATGCCCAGCCAGTTGAGGCCCGTTACATATCAAGACTTTGAAAATGCTTTTTGCAAGATTCAGCCTAGCATAACTCAAAAAGAGCTTGATATGTATGTTGAATGGAACAAAATGTTTGGTTGCAGTCAGTGATTCCGTCTTTAAAAAAAAAAAAAAAAGTAATGAATGTTGGCACACACACGTAAAACCTGCTACATAGGGAATAGAGCCCCTTTTCCAGTAGAGTTTCAATTGCAAAGGGTACTGGGGAAGACAACGATGGTGTTGCATCTGTAGAGTCAGGGTAGCTTTGAAGGAAACATGCATCCGATGAGAGCCTCTGATTGGAAAGCCCCAGATGACAGAAAGCATATATATGTGGATGCTCAGATCGGTTCAAGCTAGACAACACTCACCGAGATGAAAGGTGCAAGTGTGTTGATTTCAGAAGGACATGAACCTCGTGTGTTGATTCCATTCTGCTGTTGTCGAGATTTAGTTGCTGTCAAGTGCCTGGAGTGGTGCTTTATTTTTTGTTTGCCTCACAATTACATTGGTGGCATGTGCTAATATAAAGAGCTTTAACTTCAAACATTATTGGACTAAAGAGATGAACGGTTGTGTTACTACAGAAAACCAGATTTTTGCCATTTTAAGAGCAACAGTATTCCTCAATCCTGTCTGTTCTGCAGTGTTAAGCTAAGAACAGGTAAAACAGGGTAACGGTAATCTGGACCTTAATTTCTGCAGTTCATTTCTTTTAATGTTCTTGTCTGCAAAAACTCAGGAAAGTGATTGTGATTTGTACAGTACCTCAAAGGAATGTGTTAAAAGCACTATGTACTGCTGAGAGTAATAGGCTAGGCTTCAATGTTACTTTATATTAAAATGTATGTTTACCTCAACAATTGGAGAATAGCAAGGAAAATTACTTTGAATGTATCCAGAAAAATTACTGACGTGTGATACAACTGAATATTTACAATTTAAAGTAGAAATGGAAGGATTTCTTTTTTTTTAAGTTGTGTTATGAATTATGGGGAATTTAACCAGAGCAGAACAATTACTGAAGAGTTCTTAATACATTGCTCTCCTTGATGATTAAATATTATGTGCATAAAAGTTACACTGGTTAATTGAAAGCTATGTATTCAGTTTGTGTTGGTGTTTAGAGCAGTCAGCTGCAGATCCTATTTAGGACCCTGAAAGTGACAGAACCTAAAAACTCTAACTGCCTTTTACTGCCATGGTAGAGGTGGCGGCGGTGGTGGTTTTCTTTTGGAAGCTCTCTCTCTCTGAAACTGCTGGGAATGGTGTCGTGCTATTCACTATGAGTTCCTAGGCTTGCTGCGCTCCTTCACAGAATGCAGAATATAGAACCAAATCAAATACACAAATTAAAAAGAGGAAAAAAAAAAAAGCAACCAACTCTATGTTCCCACAGAGAACCTCTACAACTCCCCTCCCCCTCCCCCATCTGGATTTCACTCTTCACAGTGCACTTTTGCTTCTCATCTTGAAACCCCAGCTGTAGTTCTCCCACGTTCATTTCTACCTCGGTTTCATTGCATTTCTTTTGGAAAGTCAAGTGAAAAATTAAGATATGGACATGTCTAACACAGTAGAGTTTGCCAAATGTGGGGGTTTCTTTGTGTTGTGTTGTGTTGTGGTTTTCTTCCATTTTTTTTTTATTATTTTTTTTTTTGCCATAATCTAGTTTCACAAGACACTAGTCTTTAATGCATTCTTTCACTGCTGCACACTACCGCATGGCATACGTGGCATTTTTCTCACCCTGCCCCCTTTGCTCCTGCTTCCCACCGGGTTGCCCTTTGTCTCCTGTAATGCGTGATGTGCAAGTTTTCATTGAAGGCTGGCTGATGTTCACCAATGCCTCTCCCAGTCACAGAGCAGGACAGAGCTTTCCCCAGCTACTGCCTGTGCCGAAAGCAGAGCAGCCTAGTATTTTGAATGTATTTTCCTGGTTTTTGCCCCTCCCTTTTTTGTTTGTTTGTTTTTTTGTTTTGTTTTAGAGATGCAGTAACTGTTGCAAAGCACTGGCATTTTGTGTATTCAATAAGCGATGTACATTTTAAGGTAATTTTAAATAAACGCAATGGCAGCCCCATGAAAGGTCTTTCTGTTATTTTTTTCCTTCAAAAAAATTTTTTACAAGCTCATCTATATAAATTAATTCTCTGAAACACAACACAGAGAAAGTGAATGAGGAATTCATGGTATTTCAAAATTTTGTTCTTCACATTGCTAAAATTGAGCAAATGAACTAGAATTTAATGTCCTTTGAAAGTCTATCACCTAACACTGTTCTTGAATAGAAATATTCCATATTTGAAAAGCAGTGCCTTTCATTAAGGATACAAAAATGGTAATAATACTAAGATCTTCCTCTGATTTTCACAAATGAATTAATGCTACAATCATATCCTGGATCTACCCTGTGCACTTCCTATGGTGCCCAGGAGATTCTAATATCCACTAACTCTTGGGCCTATATTGATCTCACTCACTCACAAGTTTACTTTTCTACACAGCACTGGTCTATCTTCTATTTTTAGACTTCATGTCCACCAATATGCTGTGTTCTCTAAAAAGAACATCTGGCAAGTTTTGACAAACCCAATCTTCTTTAGTCAACTTTCAAGAACCCAATATTAACCTTTTTTTTTTTTTAAGTGTGTGTTTTTCGAAACTTGATGCCAAATATATGAGATGACAATTGTGTTTTGTTCTCACAATGCCGGAAGTAAACAAAAGTCATACATGTTGGCTTTTAGCTTTAAATGGCTTTAAGTTAGTTTGAGATAGGAGTGGTCTGAGATACATGTATTTAGCAGAAGCTGAAGTTACATTTAATTTCCACTTAGCCTAGGCAGGACTATCTGTTAGCAAACTGGGCAAGTTGAAAAATGAAAGTCTCACACTCTACTATAGTTTTTAATTCCATGTGACATCACTATAAACACTTCCATGGACTTATCCTAATCAGGACCTCTTTTTTACCATTCATTTGAGGGCCTGGGGTAAGATAAGTTCCAGATCTTCAGCAGTGAGCATATACATTGAATCCTAGTACAACTGAGTAGCTGGCCCCCATACTCTCGGCCTCCCTTTGACTGCTTAGAATTTGGAGGAGGTTCCTAATAAGTGTAAGGTAATGAACCAGTCAATTCCTTTCTGTCCAGGGTGGAGATTCAACCAGGCTACTTTACAACCATTAATTCCCTTCTTCACAACTGCAATAACATTTCCAACAGGGATGAAAAGGAAGGGGGGAGGGGAACTACATCAGTAAAAGGATCAATCGAAATTTAAGAGGTAGTTGGTAGTGACTTTATATGGGACACAAGTGAAAATTCTCTACACTGCCAGCTTGCTTCTCTCCAAAATATTGAGAACATTAGTGACAATATGGAGAACTTTGCTGACTGTGCTGGTCACTGGAATGTGAAGGCAGTATACTTTAAGGCTATTTACTTTCACATAGAATGTTTATCTATTAGTCAGTTTGTATTCTACTCAAATGCAGATAGACGGGTATAATGTTTTCTTGTGCATTTGAAACCTATCAAGGAGAAAATAAACCATTCCACTAAAATACATAGGCCAAACACCATCTGGACAAGTGATAAAAGCTATCCAGAGGCTATACTAAATGCAAGGTCAATTTACATGGGTTGCCGAGTACTTGGCTATGCAGTTTTCAAAAGAATACATCAAAAAAATCCAAATTAATTCTCTCAAAATATCACTGTAAATTTAAATATATTTCTGACTTGGAAAAGATGTTTTAGAGGCATTTTGAACCTCTTTCTCTGAAAATATATTCAACCCCAAGCAAAAAGACATTTCTGTACCCCAACTCTCTCCTGTTTCCTAGCAAGAATTGGGAATCCTAATTATAAATCCATATTACAGAGTGGAAGGCACATAGTTTATTGAACTATTAAGGCCACTAAAGTTCTAATATATATAAATATAAATATAAATATAAGGATAATTAGTGTGTGTATGTATGTGTGTATGTGTGTGCTATTTCCACCACCACCTCTTTGAACTTTAAAATGACTCAAATTTTGCATTTCCCAGAAGCAACTGGTTTCTTCCTTTTTCTTATGTGCCACAATACACACAACTCCTTCAAAATTCTGTTTAATGTGACTTTCTTTTCCTTAAGAAAAGTAAAAAAAAAAAAAAAAAAGTTCAGTTTTGAATCATCTGCTGATTTAATGAAGCATATTAGCAAACATGGAGCTGTTAGCATTTCAGAATTCACAACCAGCTGTATGTGTGACTAACCAACACATGAACTAAAGCTTACAGTCTGCCAAGACCTTTGGTTGACATTCGATTTTGAACCTGCCAGATGCATTTGTGTGAACCAAGGATACTGCATCTTTAATGAACAAGTCTCTCTTCTTTCCCCTGTTTTTAAATACAACACAAGTGGTGTAGCACTAGGCACTGCAATTGTCAAAGACAATTAGACTGAAAGCAGGAAAATTTCACCTCCCTGTCTCAGTGATATGTAGAATGTCGGCAGCATGGGTCAGCCTTGCCACAGAGTGGTGTGAGAAGATATGAATCAGTCCTATAGAATGTTAAATATTTATAAAATGGTTTTGTAGTGCACCAAGGTTGGGAGCACATTCATTCCTTCTTTTTTGTCTTATGATACAAAAGGAAAAAAAAGCAAAACTTTATTTCCAGACTTATTCACTCTCTCCCTCCCTTTCTCTCTCCCCCTTCTCTCTCTCTCTCTCTCTCTCTCTCTCTCTCTCTCTCTCTCTCTCTCTCTCTCTCTCTTCCTCTCTCTCTTCCTCTCACTCCATCCCTCTATCCCTCTCTCCTTCCCCTCCCTTTCTTCCCTGTGTGGATCTGTGTATGAG
>NC_048599.1:111015337-111020337 GCF_003668045.3 Cricetulus griseus
CTATGTAAGGAATGGTTGTTTTCCACAGGACTGTAGAGAAATCTGCAAAATGGTCACACTTCCAGGCCTGTCACCTGATGTTGGCTGTCATGATTATGGCTATTTCCTTTATATCTTTTTGGCTGAGGTTATTCTTAGGCTTTACTGTGCATTAAAAACTGCACGATAATTTTAAGTTCTTGCGCAACCTCCTCTCCCCACCAAGTTTCTAATTCAGTAAATAATGGAGAACTTGTGTCTTTCCCATGTCTCTCTAACTCATTTAGGAAACCAAAGGTGCTGTGCCATCTTCTTGGTTCTTTATTGTACCAAAATTATCTGTATAACACTTGAAGATTAAAAGTACACAGAGGTTATACTATTTTCATTACTAAATCATTATTCAAAATAACTTTTTTGATAGCCTTGAATAATTACATCAGTAGAAAAATCTATATTTTAGTTTAGGGTCTGGAAACAAGGACTTTTATCACTTCAAGTTAAAAGAATTATGAAAACACAACACAACTAACAGAGCATAATAATATTCCCAATGCTATAAGATTGAGTCACATGACATGTAGCTAAATTATTCTAATAACTAGAGAAAGCTGTAAACTTTTATTCCTGTAGAAAGCTACACTAGCTACCAAATGTTCTTTCAGTTTTCACAACACATTTTATGTGTATATTTCTAAATATATTTATATTTCTAAATATAAAGTAGCTAAGAGACATAACTGGTGAGCCTTAGAAAATCATTTATACTTACTTTTTTATTTTTTGTCAGATAGTTTCTCTGTGTAGCCTAGGCTGTCCTGGAACTACCTCTGTAATCCAGGCCGGCCTTGAACTCACAGAGATCTAGCTCCCTCTCCAAGAGTTGGGATTAAAGGCATGTTCTATCACTGTCCTCCTATACTAACTCTTAGACTAACCTATATTTATTTTACAAATAAATATTCTAGTTTATGGTAGGTAACTGAATGTAAATTGAGGTTATATTAGGAGTGAAGCAATACTATAATAGTTAAGTTTTCACTGTAAAGCAGGGATTTTGAAGTTAACAGTCAAAATAACAAAGCTGTCTTTCCTAGGCACTGTAACAGAAAGATTACTTAAGCTCTTCCAGAGAGTGACATTTATATTAGCACCCAGGGCTAGACACTTGGTACTTCTCTAACAAATCCAGAATCTCAAGCCAGGTGTTGCCTGTATTTGTAAACTTGGATGATATAAAATTGTACCTTTTTTCATTTTTTAAAAACTATAATCCCCTTCTGATATGTGGTATTAGACGATGATGTTATCAGTTCCCCAAAAGAAATCAAATTCCCATATTTATTTATTATGTAATTAGTCTAGTATTTTAATTTTTAGTGAATCTAAACTCATAAAAAAATGCCTTACTGCCTCCAGGATACCACCGCAGTGAGACCCCTTAGTCTTAAAGGAATATCATTGGACAGGATTGATAAAAAATGTTGTCAACTATGGTTATAGTTTATATTAGTAAGCACAGTTTGATGAGGTTTTCTATATGATTTTTAACCTATGCATAGAATACCAGAGTTCAGCCTTAATGTCAGTGACCATTGGACAAGATTTTGGGCCTTTGGAGTAGTATGTGTTACCACTTACAACCATCAAACTCAATGAATCTGTTGATTTTTTTTAAAAAAGATTTCACAGACCAGTGTAAAGAAAATAAATAGCTAATCTTATTACCCCTGCAGTTCATAATTCCTAGATTTAAAAAATAAAATGTGTTGATAATAAATAATTAACCATGCTTAAATATACAAATTATACAGAAAGACACATGAGGGAATGTAGAATCACCTACTGTAGGATCTGATGAGTATAGCTTGATACAGCACTTGTGTAACATTTATAAATAGGTAAATGGAAAGAAAAAGAAGGATGGAAGGAGGAAGAAATAGATAATAAATATGGGGTTTTCTTTTGTAAAAAGATCAGTCTTTTTTTAAACTCAAGGTATTCTTAATAATGAAGGATTTTTCATAAATCACCACAGACATATATATGAGCAAATGAGTGTGCTATTCCACAGCTACAGCACAAAGACCCACTGTGACCATTTCTACTGATTACTAAGGACTTGCCAAAGTGTGACTTTCTTGCAATGAACCTTCACCCACACTCCTGTGAGGTAGAAGTTCATTTTGCTATGGAAAAAAAAAAACAGAAACTCAGAAAACTTAATAATACATCAAAAATATAGATGGCAGTAAATGATGAATTAGGAATTTTAAATGGCTCAAACATGTTCTCCACATTTTACTACAGTGTCCAAAGTCCCATTGATTCAATGTGTATATAATAGTAATTCAGCATATAGACCATTTCTGGGGATTATTCAGAAATGATGATCATTGCTTTTAAAGGTTTAGAGCAGTGGTTTTCAATCTTCCCAATGCTGCTGCTCTTTACTTTTGTGATGACACCCAACCATAAAATTATTTTTGTTGCTATTTCATAACTGTAATTTTGCTACTGTCATGAATTATAATGTAAATATGCTTATTTTCTGATGGTTTTAGGTGACCCTTGTGAAAGGGTCCTTTGACAGGTCTGGTTGAGAACCACTGGTTTAGAGTGATATAACATTTTATGAACTTCTAGAACATTCTGGACTTGTTTTAATCCATTAAATTGACACTTGGTTAAATTTTTATACTACTATATTTTCTGTCTCCTTAGTGGCAGTCTGTTTTTACTTTTGTAGAATACAGGCCAAATGCCAAAGTTGTAACTAACTCTTATCCTAACACATAGCTTAGGAAAATAATTATTTCCTAGTGTAATATAAAGATAAATGAAATTTTCACATATGCTCAAAAGAAATACTCTCATCTTTCACTATCAAAATCCAATGCTTTCCTTATATGTAGTCCAACAGATGTTAAAAAAATAAAGGGAGGGTGACTTCAGGACGTATGTCATTTCTGCCTTCAAACAAACTTATGTCTCTTAGTACTTATGTCTAAAACAGAAATTCTTTCATTTTCAATTACATGTATCACAGGTAAATTGAAGGAGTTCAAATAAGAAACCAAATCCACACAGTCCTTTCACTGACATGTTTGACAACATTGGGGGGCCACTTGTGTCTGGCTGGCTGTCCTCTTGGCAGTGGGGGAATTAGTAGAGAATAGTTTTAAAAGTGAGTAACTCTTGTCTGCAATGGGCAGGAAAACAGCACAGAGTTAAATCAAAGCAAACAAAACAATGGGAACATTTGGGTCAGGAAACTTAAGTACTCAGTGATGCCAAAACCACCACAACAAATAACTTGAGTCATCCCTAATGAATATGCTAGAATCAAGAGTCAAGCAGCAGCAGCTTCCTCTTAGAAATTGAGATTTGTTCCCAATTTCATACCTTCTCCAGAATTTTGTAATCTTTCTAAATTGTATTTCAAATCAAATAAGTAAAAATACATACTGGGAAATATTTCTCCGGAAGGTAATTAAAAAGCAAACATCCTCTGTTGCCTTCTAACATACATTTTAAAGTTCACAGAATAAAGGTTATTCTGAGAGTCATATCGGGCCCACAAGCTGGCAGGTTCTTTTCTGAATTACAAGTTAATGTCTTACATGCTCCCTCTGTCCTCTCTACAGAGTGCTGTTTTATATTAGTTCATCATAGACTGATACTTCTTGTAAACTAAGAGCTACTTCCCTTACTTCTAGAGACAAATGTTTGCTTAGTGTCTACAAATGTGTGCTAACTGTCGTCCCTCAGACATTCATTAGTGCTTAGAGTTTGCACTTAAGCAGGACAATGGTGTTGTAAATGAAAACGACCAGTAGCCAAAGGGAACATATAATTGTTTGTAATTAAACAAAAGTGTTGCTGAGTTAATCAGAATCACATCTTAATATGCTCTAAAACATCGCTGTCTTGTCAAAATGAAGACTTTTATTTTTAGTCTCTTTGGGAATTTTTTTTAATTGGTAATGAAAACTAAGCAAATTATGCAACTAAGATTCTTTAACTCACTTAAGTACAATAGATAAGCCGAGTATGCTTTGATCAAAGTTCCACTGGAGTATCCTTTTAACTTTTCCCCTGGTTCATAATGAACAGCTTGTTACAGGCATCAGCCTGTTGGCAGCCTTTGCTCTTAGATGCCCTGTACTGTTGCTCTCTGCCTCTTGACTTTGGTATAAACATACCAAAGCATTGTATCCATCCTCCTGTTGGCACCTGGTATGGGATAAGAGTTCTATGATAATTTTACTTGATGTTTTTTTTCTTTTTTGTAAAAGTGAGACCACCCAAAAGAACTCAGGAGGATGAAAGGCATGCTAAGATTATCGACTACTGTAATTTTTTTCAGCAACTCAGATTTCTAGAACCCTTAGAACATTGTCTGGATTGAGTTGGAGTACCTCCTAGTTTTGCTAAGCCCGCAAGACCTAGTGGGTTTTTTTTTTTCTCTTTGAAAAAGAAATAATAATAATAATAAGGCGGCCCAGTGATAAGAGAATCTAAAGTTATGTCAAACAAATTATGTTTTAGTTATTAGTGGCTAGTTTGTAAATATCAAAGTTCTACTCATTGTAGTGCTGGGAGCTGCATTTGCATGCTGATGAAATGCAAGTGGAAGGCTGTGAACTGTAGGGTTATCTACAGTGCAGCAGTGGGGGCTCCAGAACCAGACAGTTGAGCATCTGACCGACTCAAGAGTCCAAGCTGCAGACCTCTTCTATTCACTTTCTTTACAACAATTAAAATATGCAAAGTGATAATTTTCCTTAAGTAGCCTTAAATGTGCGATCTATTTAAATGTGAAGAAAATTGCCTGAAGCTTCTGGTGTGAGGGACAAAAAAGAATAAATTATGCAAATAGCAGAAAAGGACTCTACCACTTGAACGCCTAATTTTCCTGTAATAAGCATACTGTTTCATTTAATTTTTTGCCTCTTATTAAAAGTGACAGTTCTTTTGCACTGTCTGATGGTTCTATCTGACACAAGCTAGGGAAATGA